>NC_082392.1:2067704-2110204 GCF_031168955.1 Gadus macrocephalus | reverse complement strand
ACTGCGGAGAAGTTCTGAGGAGTCTTGCCGCAACACACCTCTTGCTTAACCGTGCATCTCTTGCGCCACCGGATATAATGCATTAATCACTAATTCGTTTTCCCTCCCTCCCCCTCCCTCCCTGGTCTGAATTCCCCCAGCCCGGCAAGTACCGACAACAGATGAATACACAGAGTGAGAGTTTTTTTTATTTATACATATCTTTTGTTTTGTGGCTGTGTGTCTGCGTGTGTGTGTGTGTGTGTGCCTGTCTGTCTGTCTGTCTGTCTGTCTGTCTGTCTGTCTGTCTGTCTGTCTGTCTGTCTGTCTGTCTGTCTGTCTGTCTGTCTGTCGTTCTGTCTGTCTGTCTGTGCCTGCCTGCCTGCCTGTCTGTCTGTCTGTGTGTGTGTGTGTGTGTACTTATGTGCGTGGGTTTTGTAGGAAAATGTACATTGGGTGTGGTTTCAATATAAGCCTGTCCAGGTTTCTGACCCTCAAATGCACATTGTTTTAGCACTACGTGTTCTATTTTTATACTTAAATTAATTAAATTAAATAAAAAATATTAATAATAATAAAGAGTCTAAGTCATCAAGTTCTGAGATTATCAGGGCAATGAACACGATTGCCTTAAAATAATAACAGATTCTACAACAGAATGAGGCTGAATCAGTGATTTCACGCACATACAGGCACTCATGCACGCACGCACTCACGCGCACATACACACACTCATGCACACACACACCCACACACACACAAACACTCACACATGCACAAGCACAGGTACACACACACATACACACACACACACAACCACAGCCACACACACGCACACACACACACACACACAAAAGGAGGCACACACACACACACACGCATACACACAAAAAAACATGCATAAACACACACGCACACACAAACACTTGGGCGAATGCACAAACACACACACACACAAAGACACACACGGGCACACACACAAACCCACAGGCGAATGCACAAACACACACACACAAAGACACACATACACATACACACAGACACAGACACAGACACAGACACACAGACACAGACACAGTCACACACAAACCAGTGTAAATATGAAATTCAGTTGACTGGGGGCTTATCTGTAAATCAGTGGTTCAGAGGCTGGACCCCACACTCTGTTGACCCCGTCTTATCCACAAGAACACGAGTGGTCCCATTGGGTGCTGCCAGCATGTGACAGAGCTCATGGTGGAACGCTCAGATAACACACTTTTATCTACATGTGCCTGCTGGCTCGCTGTGTCAACCGAGTGACACTCGGGTCTCGTTTGGACCCGCTAGAAGGCTGTGGGGGGGGGGGGGGGGGGCTATTGGCACTCAGAATACAGGCTCCAAGTCACCAGTGATCATGGAGCACGAAGCAGGATGTGGCTGGGAACGCAATCTTCACCATACAGTTGACAGTAGTTTACTGTTGGTGTGTTTGTGTGTGTGTGTGTGTGTGTGTGTGTGTGTGTGTGTGTGTGTGTGTGTGTGTGTGTGTGTGTGTGTGTGTGTGTGTGTGTGTGTGTGTGTGTGTGTGTGTGTGTGTGTGTGTGTGTGTCTGTCTGTTTGGAGCGATGTGTCAAATTCCACATGGCTTCTCTAAGATGCACACACCCACGGCATAAACACACACACACACACACACACACGCACACACACACACACACACACACACACACACACACACACACACACACACACACACACACACACACACACACACACACACACACACAAACACAAACAGTCCCCTGTGCTGTGTTCCTGCATCATGGTGCTGCACATCAGTTGGTAGATTGATCCCCATCACCCTGATCTGACTCTGCTCTCCTCTGCTCTCTGCTGAGTCAGAGCAGAGTCCCTAGTCTCTAAGTCAAAGCGCAGAGGGAGAGTGGCCCAGGAATACAACGCTGGCTGCTGCTCTGAACACCTTCCCTGGTGTGTGTGTGTGTCTGTGTGTGTGTGGCTGGCTGTCCTTGTTAGTGTCAAACTGTGTGTTTGTGAGTGAGTGAGTTTGTGTGTGTGTGTGCGTGTGTGTGCGCACACAAACACACAGACACACACACACAAAAACACAAAGACACTCTCACACACACACACACACACACACACACACACACACACACACACACACACACACACACACACACACACACACACACACTCATATCCGATGCCCTGTACTTCCCTGTTTTACTTAATCGGTACAGACTGCCCCTAGATGATCAATAGCAAACTGGTAAAAGTTGATTCAGAGAGCTCTGCTGAGTCAGAGAGACACACACATGCTCGCACACTTTATGTATGCACACACACACGGGCGAATGCACACACACACAAAAAAACGGGAAATTGCACACGCACACACACTCTGTGTTATAGAACTGTGTGTTACCTGTTACCTGTGCAGGTGTATCACAGCGTAAATATGACCAAATAAGGGCAATAGAGAGACAGGAGATACAGAAAGGAAGAGCATGGGGAGAGAGAGAGTGAAGGAGAGAGACGACACAGAAACAAAACTCTACACACACACACACACACGCACACACACACACACACACACACACACACACACACACACACACACACACACACACACTCACACTCACACTCACACTCACACTCACACACTCACACACTCACACACTCACACACTCACACACTCACACACTCACACTCACACACACACACACACACACACACACACACACACACAAAGTCATTGACCAATTGCCTCTTCAATAGCAAAGCATTAAATGAAGACGGAAAGTGAAGTGAAAATAATAGAAGTTACAATCGGCCCAGGAATGTGTGTGATGGGGTTGGCATCACAGGTGTTAGCGGGGAAATTGAAGCTCAATGTAACCTGATCCTAAGGGGCGGGCGTCACACTCTCACCGGGTGGTGTGTTGACTTCATACACTCCCTTTCTCACCGGGAAGTGTCTTCATTAGAAAGCCGTCCGACCTCGAAACAAGCGTAGGCCTACTAGAACGGCCGAATCCGCTGAACGACAAAACATGAATAAAGGCATCCTTTTGAAGGTAAGTGGCCTACTACTCTCCGTCGTCAGCGTGATTGGGTGGAATGTTTTTTTTTATGTAGTAGGCCTATTGTTTTAATGTAGTTTAATGAGTCCATGGCCCATGGCGGGGTTTGGGTCCGAGTAGAAGGCTGTACTCTGACTCCAGATCTCCGCTCATTTTTGTAATTTATTTTATTTTATTCTTCGATCTTTAAAACGAATAACGAGGAGCCCTGCGTGAAAACAGTGAAGAGTTCCACTTAATTGATTTAATTCGTTACATGTCTACCTAAGCCCGCCGACGTTTATCCCCAGATCTTCGTCTTTCGCGCTTTATTGGGAAGTCTGTGACTGACCAGTGACCAACATTGGAGTTCTTTATTAATATTTATTAAACGTTAGGATTGGGATTAGGTTTTCTGTTTGAGGTCCGTTCTGAGAGTTATTCAGAGCGGTTATTAGGATATCTCTCTAAAGCAGCCGTCATGTTAGTTTCGGTTTGTCTTTAATGGACATCTCGTGAGTGTGACGTAGGTCGACGTCTGCACAGGTGAAGCCGGAGGCGACACAGGTGAAGCAGGTCACGTGTCCACTTCCCGAGAATCAAATTTGTGAGCTCGGAATGGAATCAAGGGGCGGGTGTGAAGTTTCCCCGGACCATATATGGCAGTTACCTGCATGGAATTAAAATAAAGCTAAATGTAAATTGCAGCCTGTATCAAAAACAGGGAGAGTACTTTTATTTTCTGAAGTGCGTTTTAAAAACTAACTTTGAGACATGAATAGGTATAATTAAAAGTGATGACAACAAGAATCCTAACCACCTACCTTCCAAATAACTTTCAATAAAGAAATGTCGAAAAGCATATTAATATACGCCTCAAAGTTTCCTGGTAGTCCAACTTTAAGGTGGAAGTCTGGTTGTGGGGGTACACCTTTTAAGCTGTGGCTTCACCCCCCCCCTCCCCCCCCCCCCCCCCAACACACGTCAGTGTGTTCAGTGATCGGTCACCAGCTAAGCTACCTAGCCTAGAGGCACCAACGACTTAACCGTGTGTGTGTGTGTGTGTGTGTGTGTGTGTGTGTGTGTGTGTGTGTGTGTGTGTGTGTGTGTGTGTGTGTGTGTGTGTGTGTGTGTGTGTGTGTGTGTGTGTGTGTGTGTGTGTAGGCTTGTTTGCGTGTGTCTGTGTTTTTCTCTGTGGCCCTCCTCTGTGAAGCCCTGCCCACTCCTCCACCGGGCACCAATCCAATCAGGGCTGAACTGCTGCGCCAACGCTCCTGCCCTGAAGGCCTGTACCCGTCAGCGAGCCTGTGCTGCCTCAACTGCCCCGCTGGTAAGCCCCGCCTCCTCCAGGGTCCACACAGACCCCCCCCCCACCCTGTCTGGCTGGCTGTTGATTGTGTTTCTAATGGGATCCCAGTTAGATGGAAACACTGTCAACAGTCCACTTCCTGGTGTCCACACATCACACGTTAGTCAACAGGGACGTTTCCAGGTTTCTGAAACATCCGGGGCTTAGTCCAGAGGGAAAAGGAAAATGCATGCATAGCGCGCGGAAAATCTTTTTGGATGCTTTATTGTGCAAGCAAATTCTTTCATAATGCTATTACCAATATAAACAAAATATTCAGTTTATTATAGCCTTAAATAACTACCTGACTGCTGTGCTGCTTATCCCCAAATATCTACATTTCAATTCAAGTTATTTCAGAGTAAAATGAATGCATGTCAGCAGACCAGATAGATAGATAGATAGATGGATAGATCTGACTGTGGCTAGGATAGGTTAATTCACCTGAGGTGGTAAACAGTCTGGTTATGTTTTTAAACTGTTTATCCTGTTGCCAGAAGGACTATCTTGGCTAGACTAGGCTACTTTATTTTGAAATGTCCCTGGAATCCCCATGTTTCTTTCTAAATAACTAATTACCATTAGTGACTAGAATCATTTCATCACTTCTAGACTGAATTGAATGAATGCATTCCATAGTCACCAGTAAATATACCAATAAATATTGTTTGTGTGTGTGTGTATATATATATATATATATATATATATTTAAAAAAACATATATATATTTAAAAAAAAATATATATATATACACACTTGAGTAACTTGTTGGAAATTACATCGCCTTCCGTTCGCTCAAGTGAAAGTGTGTGTGTGTGTGTGTGTGTGTGTGTGTGTGTGTGTGTGTGTGTGTGTGTGTGTGTGTGTGTGTGTGTGTGTGTGTGTGTGTGTGTGTGTGTGTGTGTGTGTGTGTGTGTGTGTGTGTGTGTCAGGCGAACACCAGGTCTCCCCGTGCTCCAGTGACCGGGGGAGCAGTGTGTGCTCAGAGTGTCCCATGGGGACGTTCACGGAGCACAGCAACCACCTGCGCACCTGTCTCACCTGCACCCGGTGCCCCCCAGGTGAGGGGGTGAGGGGGTGACAGAGTGAACCACTGATAGGGGGGTGGAGGATTGTAAATGAGGATCAAGTGAGACGGGATTATGAGCGACCGACAGGTGACATGGTGTATGTGTGTGTGTGTGTGTGTGTGTGTGTGTGGGGGGGGGTTAGTGAGAGACAGCTTAATGTGAATGAGTGAGGGGTTACTGTGAAATGAGTAACCCTTTCTCCCATAAAGAGAACAGATCATATTATAAACTAGTAGAAGTAGAGTACGATCAAAAGAAAAACAAAGAATATAAAAAAGTTAAGGCAAACTGAAAACAACAGGTGAGAGGGTGATTGTGAATGAGTGAGACCTCAAAGGACTGGGACCCCAGTGTTGTGTTTGTGTCCCCCCCAGACCATGAAGAGGTGCAGCCCTGCTCCCCCACCAACAACACGGTGTGCCGGTGTAAGTCCGGGTACTTCTGCGCCCACGACCAGGCCTGCGAGGTGTGTCAGCGGTGCAGGAGGTGAGCCCAGGAGAGGAGAGTGCATGGGGTTGGACTTGATCAATGGCACCACTGCTTTGTTTTCATTTAAAAAGCGGCTGTGGACAATTAAAATCATTGAAATGTGTTTCTAGTGTGAGTTCTACACTTTCAAGCTCCTCCCAGCGTTCGCCTTCCCATTGGATACATTGTGGTTCTTTCTCTTAGCTGTAACGACGGAGAGACGCGGGTGAAGAGCTGCACTGCCCACTCCAACAGCGAATGCGCCAAGACCTCGACGCCCGGTACCCCAATGGAGGGTAGGTCTCCTGATTCAGGCTCATCCCCCCTGGGTAGGCGGCACTTAAACCCTCTTGTGCTATCGCTCTATCTGCTGCTACTGGTTTTGTCCAACACGTCTTTGTGCATTGGAGCAACACAGTAAGACTCTTAAGAGACCCTTTAAGTAGTAGTAGTAGTAGTTTGTGACACCGGGGTTTGTCCTGTGATTATCCCGTGGTGAAAAGGGTCTGTTTTCTGTAACTGATGGGTTTTAGGGATTTTTAAATGGTATCTTAACTGCATTTCTATCGCGCTTTTCTAAACAGTGCTTGCTCAAAGCGCTTTACAATGTTGCCTAACATTCACCCATTCATACACACATTCACACACTGACAGCGGTGTCAGCCAGGCGACAGCCAGCTCGTCTGGAACTGTCAGGGGGAGATGTCTTTCTCAGGGACATCTCGACACTCAGCTAGGAGGAGCCGGGGATTGAACTAGCAACCCTCCAGCTACCAGCCAAAACGCTCTACCTCCTGTGCCGTATGCATGGATTTTTAAAGCGTGTGTTGGTCCAATCAATCAGTGCCAGACTACATGATGAACTTGTTGACACTGAGCTCATGAGCATCAGATCCGTGCTAATGGTGGCCGGTCGTCTTATGTCTCCGTCTGCAGCGCTCTGGTGGATTCTAGGCGTACTAGCGATCAGTGGGGCTGTTTTTGGCATCTGGGTCTACAAGAAAAGGAGACCTTGGTTGACATGTAAGTTGAACACACTTCATGGCCAGAATAAGGCAATCTTTTACTTTGTTGGAGTTGAGGAACTATACCCTAGTGTTTTTAAAAAGGTTATTCATTTTGGTAGTTAGTTAGTGTGTAACACAAATGTAATTTTTACTGTCAGGAGTAAATTTATTGCACTGGAGATGGGTTGAGGTTACTGCAATGCATTGGCAAACCAAATCTCCTTTTTAAGGACTGATCTCCAGCAGGTTAACCTATTGGCAACATTACCTACTACTACACTACTACAACACGAATGCTGTGGCCTGTTTGTATTGAATTCCCCCCAAAAGATTTGCCTAAAGATACCTTGTTCCCTACATACTTTAAATTAGCAGAACAATGTCTGTAACAAGTGTTTGATAAGAGGGAATACAAGTGCTCTTTGTCTCTCCCCAGGCCTGCCTAGCCTGTCACCAGGCCAGTCTCAGCAGGTGAGTCATCTTACATACCCTTTCTCCTTAATCATTTAAGTCCAGAGAATCTCTAATACAATCTTTAATACATTAAACCCTTAGTGGGTTTCCAAAAAGATTGGAATGAAGTAGAGAATACATTTTCCAATTTAACCTTACAAAAGTTGGAAAGTTACAATTCGTTCCAGGGGTGTATTCTCTGTTGAGTGTGATATCATACTCTTACCGTGATTTGCAATGTGTTACTTTTTGTCTGATCAGGCTCTTCACCATGTCACTGTGGTGTATTTGTTAATTTTAATGCATAATTTTAATTTTAAACTTGTGAAAGGAGGCCTGTGATTGGTGGCTACTCTCATAGAACGATGAGAGGAGGCCTGTGATTGGCGGCTGCTCTCATAGACTCATAAGAGGATGCCTGTGATTGGTGGCCGCTCTCATAGACTGATGAGCAGAGGCCTGTGATTGGCGGCTGCTCTCATAGACTGAAGAGAGGAGGCCTGTGATTGGCGGCTGCTCTCATAGACTGAAGAGAGGAGGCCTGTGATTGGTGGCTGCTCTCATAGACTCATAAGAGGAGGCCTGTGATTGGTGGCCGCTCTCATAGACTGATGAGCAGAGGCCTGTGATTGGCGGCTGCTCTCATAGACTGAAGAGAGGAGGCCTGTGATTGGCGGCTGCTCTCATAGACTGAAGAGAGGAGGCCTGTGATTGGCGGCTGCTCTCATAGACTGATAAGAGGATGCCTGTGATTGGCCTCTGCACTCATAGACTGATGAGAGGACGCCTGTGATTGGCCGCTGCACTCATAGACTGACAAGGCTGCGTCTTGCTCGTCCTTGCTAGGGTGCCACAAGGCATGGATCCCTCGAGATCGCGCAGAACGCCCATAACGTGTTGGTGGAAGTCCCCCTGCTGCCCTCTGAAGAGCCCCGAAGCAACGGCTCGGTCAACGAAGATGACCCTGGTCTGGGCAGCAGCAGCTCTGAGACCAGCCTCACGGTCCAGCTCCCCAATACGTACACCTCGAGGCCCCCTCCGCCTGCCTGTCCGGTGGCCGTCTACCGAGTTCGCCCTAGGACCCCCAGCCCGCCCTCTGCGAGGGTGAGCACATCGCCGGATCGGTCATGCTCGAGCTAACACTACCCGTTGATCTTATCCTTCCTCTACTTCACTTCGAAGTGATTAAAATCGACGTAGCCTGGTGACAAGGGGCTGATTGTTGGCAGATCTTTCCTCAACACAACGTCTTTTCACCCATGACCTACTAACCCACCTACTACCACGTGGCCTAAGGCACACGTGGTCCGAGCTTCGAATCAAATCTTGTGTATGTGGTGGAGGGTCGTCGATTGCATGCATGAAATTCTTACACGGTTGTGGCTTGTGCATGGTTTGTTGCCTGTTTTGCACTAGATGTTTGAGTTATGGGGTTCATTGAAGATGCAGAGTAATGGTTTTGAAGAAGGGCTAATTGATGGCAAAGACTGAAGGCCAAAATATGCTTCTGCGTTGAACGGCCCACGTGGATTTCCAAGCCGGTGCTTGAATCAAGGGTTTTGCGTGGGAATCTGAGTGGGGTCTGCCTAAAGTCATGAATTCAGTTCACATCCGGTGATGTGAACCACCTCGACCAGTCTCTCAAAAACAGAAGGGAAACGGGAGTGGGCTGGTGGCCTGATAGGTTTGACCTGGCTACAGAGGGTGACTGGTGACTGCGAGCCACTCTGAGTCAGGGAGAAGCTAGCTGTGTGAGCACGGGACAAAAGCAAGAACTGTTCTGATTTGTGTTTACCTTGTCTTTTTATTCTAGAATGAGGACGATTCTCTGCTTGTTCCTTTAAATGGTAAGATCTTATTTTTTCTTGGTTCTACATACATCCAGCTATTCTTTACTGGGGACTGAATACATCCAGCGATACTTTATGCTGGGGACTGAATACATCCAGCTGTACTTTATACTTTGTCATGAAAACATCCAGCTGTACTTTATACTGGGTACAGAAAACATCAAACATATTTACCCTTCTGTGTTCAGGTGAGAAGTCTCTAAAGCTCTGCTTTGAGTATTTTCACGTTGACATGGATTCCAAGGTTCACAAGAGATTCTTCCGGAGCTTGGATCTGAGCGACAACGCAATCAACGACGCAAACAACGAGGACCGCGTGTATGAGCTGCTGGACGTATGGCTGCAAAGGGAAGGCCAAGAAGCTAAACTCCACCATCTCCTGCAAAAACTCAGGGACTTGGATCAGAACCGGACGGCAGACTCAATCGTTGAAAAGGCCATCGCTAACGGGCACTATGAAAGAGGGGGGATTTCACATCCATCTTATTCGGGCAAAAGCGATGAGTGAATCAGACCTGGGGGGTCTTGCTTGGGGACTTTCTTGGGCTTTTCTGAAACTCCTTAAGAAAAATTAAATAAAGGTCCAACTGGATAAATGCGGTGAGGGGGGAATTCCAAGAGGACCCTGTCCATCGGAACAAACCCTGGGTGATGGGGCTTCTCTTTTTCCTGTGTCCACCACTGTTTTCGTGGTGAACATAAAACGTTTACTTACTTGTGATATGAGGTCAAAAGGTTCTCAGGGTCATGCGGTGGTAACCTACTAGCCTTAAAGGTGTGTTCCAATCGGCCGTAGTGAAGGATGTTCGTCTTCCTCGTTATGTAGGATAGATTAAGCAATTTTGTGAAACAAAATAATTGTTAAGTTGTAAACTAACTGATTGCTCAAAGTTTTATAACAAATGGACTTAACACCCGGGATACCCCAATCTCAGGGAAAGCTACCGAGTGCTGCATTGCGCATATAACATTCACAGTGCTCACTCAATAACAGATAAATATCTGTGTGCATCTATATTATCATATTGATACGTACAGAGACTGAAATCTAGGAACCTAGCTCAACCTGCCTTCCTAAGCACTTTAAAAGCTTACTCATGGGCAATTGTGTCAGTTAACGCCTTCAGTATTTAACCTGAAGGTGATGACGTAGTGCTCGCCTCTGATGGATACTCACCATTCAGACTAAGCCGACGCAGAATAGAGTTTCGTTAAAATGACGACTCTGGGATAGCCCAACGAGGCCTCCCAGAGGGTGGGTGACAAGCAATGTGAAAAAACAGGGCTCTCTATCAGGAGACTCCATGACCTCACCTGCCTCACAAGAGGATGCATTTGTGCAAAAAAGTATTTATACATTTGATATTTATGGAACTTATTTCACACGAGGGCCACATTGATCAAATGTTTAGAAATATTTATTTTTGTAATGTTTTGTGTATAATCGATGTGACACAGCCCAGGGACATGCCTTGTCCTTGTTCTAGTAGCCTTATTTATACCTTGATACACATGAAGAGTATGAATTTGGTACAACTGAAACACATTTCAGTTCATACTGTGCCTATTTCCTGCCGATATCATTCTTGGTAATCGCTGTGAATGAACAAAGGCGCCTTGTTGAACGAATGAACAATTCTACATGTCTAACGTACATGATGAAATTAAAATGTTCAAGCTCCGTTAGACGGTTGTGCTTCCAGCACACCCCTCTACGGTCGATTTTACAACTTTGCATTCACTACCCTGTGAACTGTGGAGGAAAAAAACCTTTTGACAAACTTTCTTTTCCAGTTTTTTTTTTTTCGTATTTATCTCATCAAACACGTGCTGTTGTTTTTTTTTATCAAACGCTGTTGGATAACAAATTAGAGCAAATTAAATAAAGCTTGTTTCAGCGATGTGATCTTGTATGTCACGTTATTGTTGAGGGCAGCTGCATGGTCCTCTGACATTGAAACGACTCGTGTTGAATCCCCGCCCATGTAGACCAGTCGTGTTGTAAACTCTACAGAGCGCTGTCCAGTCTTTAAATCTTGGCCCCTGGATTCCGACAGCTTCCTTTCTTAGTAAATGTTCTACAGAAGTCTTATGTGGTCAGTGTATTGCCATTTTTTCTTTCATGTTAAAAAAGCGTGCTCACACTTAAGAACGCTATGTATTGTGTATAGCGTAGCCATGTAGGCCTACTCCTTGTGGATCCAACATGAGCCAAAAATTTATTTTTCGATGGAAGTCCCTTTGGATAAATTGGTCCCTTTATAAAAACTGAAGCAGGAGTATCTAACATCGGCCTACATTTAGATTTCAACAATTGTTGTTTGGAGATATTTGTGTTGGAGATTAAAGCCAAACCCTGACCTCCATGATGACCTGAACTCACTGCAAGCCAAACCCCTACCCCATCAACAACCTCGTCCAAAAAGTCCAAGACCAGAAGTCACAGCAGTAGTTAAGTCACTATTGTCCTTTACTGTGACGTCTAGCTTAAGATGGCGAGCAAGACAAAATCACATTGTCTATCATGGGCCAGTATAGAATTTTTATTTTTATTTTTTACTGCAGCTCATGATAGGCCCTCCGATCGGCGTAGGCCCTGGGGCTTCAGCCCAGGCAAGCCCGTGCATTAAGGCGGCCTTGCGTATGACGCACAACCCAGCTCACGCAATGCTCGAAAGATCGATAGAGCTAAATTGCAACATGAGAAGCGAATTTCTGATTATTTAAATACTGGCCCCAAAAAAGCCAAACTTCAAAACAGCAGCCAGACAGCCGACTCCCTGCCAGCGGCCCTCTGTCCCTCAAACACCCCTGAGGGGGGGGATTCAGAGCAGCTATGTAGCGGAGAAAAAGACTGCTGCAATGCTAACCCCCCTCCGGCCGATCCTATGTTGGATTAATCCCTCACCTGCGGCACCAACAACTAACTCTGTTGGTGAAGAGCCCTGCCAGCCAAAGGAGTTTGACTTCACAGCAAGGCACGCTGGAAATGAAAACGTTTTCATTTATTTTTACGTTAAGTTGAACTTCCCTATTGTTACGTTAGTTATAATAAGCACAATTCCTGTAGGCTTTGACCCCTCAGTCATAGCATCAAAAACATAGTCGTGTGTGTGTGTGTGTGTGTGTGTGCGTGCGTGCGTGCGTGTGTGCGCGCGCGTTATAGTTAAGTTCAAGTGCCTTGTTCTATAGCGTAGCTGTGACTCTGTCAATAATAAATCGTCTTCTGAATTGAATTGAAAGCATTCCGTGTGTGTGATCTGTCCATAGCTGAATCTGGCTACTATGCTGCTTTGACATTTGACATTGAAAATTGCACTTTTGACGTCATTTTCCTGTCTCGAAGCATTTATAGAGTTCCTGTTCGTCTTTGTGATTGTGTCATGAAATTGGCTAGTCGTTGTTTATTGTTAGCTACATTAGCCTCTTTAACAGTGGTGTAGTCTATTTTATTGAAGTGGGTATACTGTGATGATTCCCTCCCAGCCTCGTACACACCCGTGCCGCCGGTACATGTACGTGGCGCTTATTGGGTGTCGCACCAAGAGCTCAACGATTATCATCAATCATCGAAAGCTGAATAGGCTTATATCAGTTTTAATAACAGTATGAACAAATAGAACACAAAAATGATAAGTCGTCCTTTGTGTATCCATAGCAATAGCACCTGCTAAACAAGGTCAAAATCTACTCAAAATAATTTAATGAACGGTTTACAACCATGGCTAACCAATGCATTAGAAGGAGATGAAAGGAGACTAATGTTTCACTCTTAAATTGCTCTAATTTAGCTCTAACTGTTGTTATCAAACCATACAGTATTGAATTGTGTAAAAGTCTGAAATTACTGCACCTTAAAAATTACCATGAATTAGCTATACTCTCATTTGCATAGTAATTAACTATGAATTTCAATACCAACTGCCTGTTGGCTGACCTTTATCTAACTTTCTTTCCCTCCACTCTAACCAAGGATGCCTGTTTTTAAATTCCCTAGCCTGACACTCAAGTCCCGAAAGGCTGGTCAGGGGTTCTCATCTAAAGAAAAGGAGATACAAGGAGATGTACAGTGGGATTAAAACATTTTTTTCTGTTGACTACTTGCTATGTGGTATACACATTAATATGGGAGGACTGGACACACACACACACACACACACACACACACACACACACACACACACACACACACACACACACACACACACGCACTTTTCTGTTGTGTCTTTGCTAGTCTCCTTAGCTCTGGTAGTGGCATCTGCTGCTGCAGGGTAGTTTGCTTTTCATATTGTAGTGTTGAATGTTTTTGAAGCATGTAGCCTAGGACTCTTTAAGGCCCCGTCCACACAGAGACGATTTTTTGGTGAAACTGCATAAGTCTTGTGCGTTTCGGCCATCCGTCCAGTCGGAGCAGGCGAGTCCTGTGCCCGAAACCGCACATTTCTGAAACCATGTCCGAGGGGGGTTTCAAATCTATCCTCGTGACTGAATGTTTGTATACAGCGCGCAGGCTGTATGCGCTCCACTTTTTTCTGTTGAGAACCAGCGCCTTGAATATTTACTACAGCGTTTTTACAGCTAGATGCGGTTTCGCAATGAATCCGTCTTTACGGAGATATTCCTGAACCGCATAAAACGAAACCGGATTGTTTCCGCCCGTTTCGGCTCGATGTAGACGGGGCCTCAGTGTTTGTGTTGTGTTTTTTATCGTTGTAAATTGTATCCCGTTATTTTTACTTTTATGCCAATTGTGCCCGCATTTAACTTTCAATCTGTATGGTTGGCCAATCACAGCGCGAGAGGGAGGGGCTTGGCCCGCCATCGGAGCCGATTTTTGGTGAAACTGTTACTGCATTATGCCGCTTTTCAAGGCCTTCTTTTTTTTAAGTCTTGTGCGTTTCGGCCGACCGTCCAGACGGAGCCGGCGGATCCGGTGCCCGAAACCGCACATTTCTGAGACCATGGGTGGTTCTCGCCTCTTCATTGAAGTTACAATCTGTCCTGAGAATGTGTGTGTTGGGAGGACTAGGGTTGGCATCACCAGGGTTCGCGGGGAAATTTAAGCTGAATGTAACCTGATACTAGGGGGCGGGGAAACTTCGGGATCCCGGTGCGTGCCACACTCTCTCACCGGGTGGTGTGTTGACTTCATACACTCTCTTTCTCAGCGGGGTGTTTCGTCATTAGAGAGTAATAAACCATCGAGTCAAGTGGACTTGTACGATCGAATCAACTGAACAATAAACCATAATTAAAGGCATCATTTCGATGGTAAGTGGCCTACTACTCGCCTTCGACGGCGTGATTGGGTAGAATGCTTTTAATGTAGTGTTGTTTTAATGTAGTTGAATGAGTCCATGGCCCATGGCGGGGTTTCGGTCCGAGTGGATGGCTGTAGCCTTCTCTTGTGATTTATTAAAAATAAAAATATTCTTCGATCCTCAAAACGAACAACGAGCACCCCTGCGTGAAAACAGTGAAGAGTTCCACTAAACTGATTTAATTTGTTAGATTTCTTCCCATGGCCCGCCGGCTTTTATCCCCAGATCTCCTCGCCTTTTGCACTTTATTGGGAAGTCTGTGACCAACATTGATGTTGTTTATTAAACTGTATTAAACGTTTGGATTGGGATTATGTTTTCTACTTGGGGTCCGTTCTGAGAGTTATTCAGAGTTGTTATTAGGATGTCTCTCTAAAGCAGCCGTCAGGTTAGTTTCGGTTTGTCTTTTCGGTTTGTGAGTGTGACGTAGGTCGACGTCTGCACAGGTGAGGCCGGAGGCGACACATGTGTGCGAAGCAGGTCACGTGTTCACTTCCCGAGAATCAATTTTGTGAGCTCGAGTGTGGCGGGTGTGAAGCTTCCCCGGACCATATATATTTAAAAACTAACTTCTGAGACTTGAATAAGAATATTTTAAAGTGATGGATGACAAGATTCAAAAGTGTGTGTGTGTGTGTGTGTGTGTGTGTGTGTGTGTGTGTGTGTGTGTGTGTGTGTGTGTGTGTGTGTGTGTGTGTGTGTGTGTGTGTGTGTGTGTGTGTGTGTGTGTTTAGGCTTGTTTGCGTGTGTCTGTGTTTTTCTCTGTGGCCCTCCTCTGTGAAGCCTTGCCCACTCCACCGGGCACCAATCCAAACGGGGCTGGACTGCTGCGCCAACGCTCCTGCCCTGAAGGCCTGTACCCGTCAGCGAGCCTGTGCTGCCTCAACTGCCCCGCTGGTAAGCCCCGCCTCCTCCAGGGTCCACACAGACCCCCCCCCCCCCCCCCCCACCCTGTCTGGCTGGCTGTTGATTGTGTTTCTAATGGGATCCCAGTTAGATGGAAACACTGTCAACAGTCCACTTCCTGGTGTCCACACATCACACGTTAGTCACCAGGGTCGTTGCCAGGTTTCTGAAACATCCGGGGCTTAGTCCAGAGGGAAAAGGGAAATGAGTGCATAGCGCAGGTCAATTTTCTTTTGTATGCTTATTGTACATGCACATTTTTTCATAATCCCTAAATAAACAAAATATGCTATTTATTATAGCTTTAAATAACTACCTGACTGCTGTGCTGCTTATCCCGAAACATCTAAATTTCCTTTCAATTTATTTCAGAGTAAAATGAATACAAGTGAGCAGACCTTTATATATTATATATATATATATATATATATATATATATATATATGCATCGAACTGTGGATAGGATAGCTTAATTCACTTGAGGTGGTAAACAGTCTGGATATGTTTTTAAACTGTTTATTCACTTGCCAGAAGAAGTATAGAAGGACTAGGCTACTTTATTTTGAGATGCCTTCTTTCTAAATAACTAGCTACCATTGGTGACTAATCATTTCATCACTTCTAGACTGAATTTAATTAATGCATTCCATAGTTACCAATAAATATACCAATAAATATTGAATATATATATATATATTTTTTTTAACCCAAAAATTATATTCGGGGCTAATTAAATATATATAATACAGCCTAGTTACACCACTGTTAGACACAACTAAACAAAACGATTGGACTAAACTGAATCGATGACTACAGCAACATTCAATAAAATTTCGACCACATTAGAGGAGCAGAGGTCAGATTAATGGGGATCATTTTTGTAACTTGATTGAAATGCCATCGCCCTCCGTCCAATGTTAGTGTGTGTGTGTGTGTGTGTGTGTGTGTGTGTGTGTGTGTGTGTGTGTGTGTGTGTGTGTGTGTGTGTGTGTGTGTGTGTGTGTGTGTGTGTGTGTGTGTGTGTGTGTGTCAGGCGAACACCAGGTCTCCCCGTGCTCCAGCGACCGGGGGAGCAGTGTGTGCTCAGAGTGTCCCGTGGGGACGTTCACGGAGCACAGCAACGACCTGCGCACCTGTCTCACCTGCACCCGGTGCCGCCCAGGTGAGGGGGTGAGGGGGTGACAGAGTGAACCACTGATAGGGGGGTTGAGGATTGTAAATGAGGGTCAAGTGAGACGGGATTATGAGCGACCGACAGGTGACATGGTGAATGGAAGCGACAGTGGGGGGGTTAGTGTGTGACAGCTTAATGTGAATGAGTGAGGGGTTACTGGGAAGAAGGTACTTTGAGTAACCCTTTCTCCCATAAAGAGAATAGATCACATTATAAACTAGTAGAAGTAGAGTACAATCAAAATCAAAATCAAAATATAAAACCCCGGAGATGTGTTTGTGTTTGTGTCCCCCCCAGACCAGGAAGAGGTGCAGCCCTGCTCCCCCACCAACGACACGGTGTGCCGGTGTAAGCCCGGGTCCTTCTGCGC
The DNA here is from genome assembly GCF_031168955.1 of Gadus macrocephalus. Lineage (NCBI taxonomy): Eukaryota > Metazoa > Chordata > Actinopteri > Gadiformes > Gadidae > Gadus > Gadus macrocephalus. Next base: position 2,093,193 of record NC_082392.1, on the reverse strand, counting down.
CCACGACCAGGCCTGCGAGGTGTGTCAGCGGTGCAGGAGGTGAGCCCAGGAGAGGAGAGAGCATGGGGTTGGACTTGATCAATATCACCCATATTTAGCCTTTATTTCAAAAGCATATTTATTCTACTCTTTCAAACTCCTCCCAGCGTTCGCCTTCCCATTGGATACATTGTGGTTCTTTCTCTTAGCTGTAACGACGGAGAGACGCGGGTGAAGAGCTGCACTGACCACTCCAACAGCGAATGCGCCAAGACCCCGACGCACGGTACCCCAACGGAGGGTAGGTCTCCTGATTCAGGCTCAGCCCCCCTGGGTAAGCGGCACATAAACCCTCTTGTGCTATCGCTCTATCTGGCGTCTTACTCTTTTAGCACATGGTTGTATCCAACGCGTCTTAGTGCATCGGATCAACGCAGTAGGACTCTTAAGAGTCCCTTTACATCGAAGTAGTCGTCGTTGTAGTATCCACTAAGATGGGTCTGCCACCTGTGCCATGGTTCATGAAAGGATCAGACCCCTAATTAGTATTCTTTTGTCGGTTTGTCCTGTGATTATCCCGTGGTGAAAAGGGTCTGTTTTCTGTAACTGATGGGTATTAGCTTTTTTAAATGGTAAATGGTAAATTAACTGCAATTCTATAGCGCTTTTTTAACCAGTGCTCGCTCAAAGCACTTTAAAACATTGCCTAACATTCACCCATTCATACACGCATTCACACACCGACAGCGGTGTCAGCCAGGCGACAGCCAGCTCGTCTGGAGCAGTCAGGGTGAGGTGTCTTTCTCAGGGACACCTCGACACTCGGCTAGGAGGAGCCGGGGATCGAACTAGCAACCCTCCAGTTACCAGCCAAACCGCTCTACCTCCTGGGCCATATATGCATAGATTTTTAAAGCGTGTGTTCGTCCAATCAATCAGTGCCAGACTACATGATGAACTTGTTGACACTGAGCTCATGAGCATCAGATCCGTGCTAATGGTGGCCGGTCGTCTTATGTCTCCGTCTGCAGCGCTCTGGTGGATTCTAGGCGTTGGTGTTGGTTTTGCTGTAATTGGCGTCTTGGTCTACAAGAAAGGGCGACCTTGGTTGACATGTAAGTTGAACACAGCAAGGCTAAAATAAGGCTATTGAGAAAGAATTGAGAAACTATACCCTAGTATTTTTTTTAAAGTTATTCATTTTGGTAGTTAGTTAGTGTGTAACACAAATGTAAGTTTTACTGAGTAATGTATTGCACTGGAGATGGGTTGAGGTTACTGCAAGGCATTGGCAAACCAAATCACCTTTTAAGGACTGATCTCCAGCAGGTTAACCTATTGGCGACATTACCTACTACTACACTACACTATTACAACACGAATACTGTGGCCTGGCCTGTTTATATTGAATTCCCCCAAAAAAATTGGCCTAAAGATACCTTGTTCCCTACATACTTTAAGTGAGCAGAAACATGTCCCCAACAAGTGTTTGATAAGAGGTAAACAAGTGTTCTTTGTCTCTCCCTCTCTCCCCAGGCTTGCTTAGCCTGTCACCTGGCCATTCTCAGCAGGTGAGTCATCAGACACACCCTTTCTTGTAAATCGTTTAAGTCCCGAGAATCTCTTTTATACATTAAAACCTAGGGGGTTTCCAAAAAGGATTGGAATGAAGACGAGTAGGCCTACATTTTTTTCCTGTTAACCTTATCGAAGTTAGAAAGTTACAAATCATTCCAGGGGCATATTCTCTGTTGAGTGTGATAACATACTCTTACCGTGATTTGCAATTTGTCACTCACTGTCGGATCAGGTTCTTCACAATATCACTGTGGTGTATTTGTTATTTTTAATGCATGGTTGATTCCGAAGATGATGTGGCTGCACTGGATAGACTGATGAGAGGACGCCTGTGATTGGCCGCTGCACTCATAGACTGATAAGAGGAGGCCTGTGATTGGCAGCTGCACTCATAGACTGATAAGAGGACGCCTGTGATTGGCAGCTGCACTCATAGACTGACAAGGCTGCGTCTTGCTCGTTCTTGCTAGGATGCCAAAAGGCATGGATCCCTCGAGATCGCGCAGAACGCCCATAACGTGTTGGTGGAAGTCCCCCTGCTGCCCCCTGAAAAGCCCAGAAGCGACGGCTCGGTCGATGAAGAAGACCTTGGTCTGGGCAGCAGCAGCTCTGAGACCAGCCTCACGGTCGAACGCACTAATCTGTGCACCTCGACGCCCCCTGCACAGACCCCAGCGGGCTGGACTACCAGCCCGCCCTATGCGAGGGTGAGCACATCGCCGGATTCGGGCATGCTGGAGCTTACACTACCCGTTAATCCTATCCTTCCTCTTCTTCACTTCCAAGTGATTCAAATCGACGTAGCCTGGTGTCAAGGGGCTGATAGTTGGCTGATCTGATCCCACTCCTCAACACAACATCTTTTCACCCATGACCTACTAACCCACCTACTACCACGTGGCCTAATGTGGTCCGAGCTTCGAATCAAATCTTGTGAATGTGGTTGAGGGTCGTCTATTGCATGCATGAAATTCCTATGTGCTGCACGGTTGTGGCTTGTGCATGGTTTGTTGCCTGTTTTGCTCTAGATGTTTGGCTTATGGGGTTCATTGAAGCTGGAGAGTTATGGTTTTGAAGAAGGGCTAATTGATGGCAAAGACTGAAGGCCAAAATATACATCTGCGTTGAACTGCCCACATGGATCTCCAAGCCGGTGCTTGAATAAAAGGGTTTTGCGTGGGAATCTGAGTGGGGTCTGCCTAAAGTCATGAATTCAGTTCACATCTGGTGATGTGAACCACCTCGACCAGTCTCTCAAAAACAGAAGGGAAACGGGAGTGGGCTGGTGGCCTGATAGGTTTGACCCGGCTACAGAGGGTGACTGGTGACTGCGAGCCACTCTGAGTCAGGGAGAAGCTAGCTGTGTGAGCACGGGACAAAAGCAAGAACTGTTCTGATTTGTGTTTACCTTGTCTTTTTATTCTAGAATGATGACGATTCACTGCTAGTTCCTTTAAATGGTAAGATTTTTATTTTTTCTGGGTTTTGAATACATCCAGCGATACTTTATACTGGGGACTGAATACATCCAGCTATACTTTATACTGGGTACTGAATGCATCCAGCTGTACTTAATACTGGGTACTGAATACATCCAGCTGTACTTTACTGAAAACATCCAACATTTTTCCCTTCTGTGTTCAGGTGACATGTCTCTAAAGCACTGCTTTGAGTATTTTGACGATGACATGGTTTCCAAGGTTCACAAGAGGTTCTTCCGGAGATTGGATCTGAGCGACAAAGTTATCGACAGAGCAATCAACAACGTAAACAACGAGGACTGCGTCTATGAGCTGCTGGGCGTGTGGCTGGAGAGGGAAGGCCAAGAAGCTAAACTCCACCACCTGCTGCAAAAGGTTAGGGACTTGGATCAGAACCGGACGGCAGACTCAATTGTTACAAAGGCCATCGCTAACGGGCACTATAAAAGATGGGTGATTCCACAACCATCGTATTCGGGCAAAAGCGATGAGTGAATCAGAGCTGGGGGGTCTTGCTTTGGGACTTTCTTGGGCTTTTCTGCAACTCTTTAAGAAAAATAAAATAAAGGTCCAACTGCATAAATGTGGTGAGGGGGAAATTCCAAGAGGACCAAGTCCATCGGAACAAACCCGGGGTGATGGGGATTCTATTTTTCCTGTGTCCACTGCTGTTTTGCTGTAATATATCTGAACAGTGGTGAACATAAAACGTTTACTTACTTGTGACATGAAGTCAAAAGGTTCTCAGGGTCACGCGGTGGCAACCTACTAGCCTTCAAGCTGTGTGGTGTCAATCGGCCGTAGTGAATGATGTTCGTCTTCCGCGTTATGTAGGAAAAATGAACCAATGTTGTGAAACAAAAATAGTGTAGTTGTAAACTCATTATGATTGTAGGCTCTATGATTGTAGGCCTGTTCGAAGTTCTGGAAATGGACCGAACGCCCGGGCTACCCTGACCTCAGGGAATGTCCACCGAACGCAGTACTGGGTGTGTGCCAGAATTGCACACCGCACTGCCCAATCAAGAAAAAATATGCATCTAAGTGTATCTATATTATCCTATATAGATACAGAGACGGATAACTTAAATCCTAGCTCTAGTTAGATGTATAGATGTTCTAAGCACTCTCAAAGCCCTAACCATGGGCATGGGTGTGAGTTTGAGTCCCTCCGGTACTTAAACTCGAAGGTACTTGCGAAGTGCTGGCTTCTAATGGGTTCTTACCCATCAGCCAAGTCGACGCAGAATAGAGTCTTGAGCCCTTGAATGACGACTCCCGGGAAGCCCCACTAGGGGTCCCAGAGCGTGGGTGAACAAGACGAGCAAGGTGAAGTGAAATCGATTTCCTCAGGAAACTTTTTGAGCTCACCTGCCTCACAAGAGGATGCATTTGAGCAAAACAAATATTGATACATTTGATATTTATTGTACTTATTTCACATTATGTGTATTTATATAGGGCAACAATGATCAAATGTTTAGAAATATTTATTTTTGTAATGTTTTGTGCAGAATCGATGTAATACAGCTTCCGGACATTCTTTGTCCTTGTTGTTGTAGCCTTATTGATACTTTTTTACACAAAATGAGTATTAATTTGAGATGAATTTGGTACAATTGGGCTCATGTTTGAGTTCATATTGTGTCCATTCCTGTTCACTCCGATCTCATTCTTTGTTCGATTTTTATCAAATGAGAATGAACTAAGTTCATTCTCTTGTGAACTTGTTGAATGAATAAACATTTCTAAATGTCAACCTTACATTAAGAAAATGTAAGGAAATGTTCAAACGCAAGCTCCGTAAGACAGATGTGCAATCCAGCACATCCCTCTGCGGTCAATGTTACAACTTGCATTCACTACCCTGTGAACTGTGTTGGAAAAAAACCTTTTGACAAACTCTCTTTTCAAACTTTTATTTTTTCTTATTTCTCTCATCAAACACGTGCTGTTTTTTCTCAAATCAAACGCTGTTGGATAACGCTGTTAAATAAAGTTTTTTTCAGCAATGTGTTCTTGTATGTCACATTATTGTTAAGGGCGGCTGCATGCTCCTCTGACATTAAACCAACTCGTGTTAAATCACTTCCCACGTAGAACCGTCGTGTTGTAAACTCTACAGAGCGCTGTCCGGCCTTTGAACCTTGGCCCTGGCTTCAGACTGCTTCCTTTCTTAGTAAATGTTCTACAGAATTATTCTGATGCCATGTCAGTGTATTGCCATTGCTATTTCATTCTGAAAAGCATGCTCACACTAAAGAACGTTATGTATTTGTGTATAGCGTAGGCATGGAGGCCTACTCCTCGTTGCTCAAACTTGAACCAAAATTAAATTTTTCGATGGAAGGGGGGAGGGGGGAATGTGGCTCAGGAGGTAGAGCGGGTTGGCTGGTAACCGGAAGGTTGCTGGTTCGATCCCCCTCTGCTCCTAGCCGAGTGTCGAGGTGTCCCTGAGAAAGACCCCCAAGCAAGGCACTCTGGCAGACGGGCCGCAGGCACGACTCCCCGCGGGGGGACGGGCGTAGGATCGCCGAAGGGGCTCCGAGGAGGTAGTGATTGAGTGATGGATAGAGAAGGGGGTTCCTAATTCAAACACGGTCGATTCTCCTCTCCGCGATGCGGCGGTGGACAGCCTGAGCAACCGCCATGGGATGTTGTTGCTAATTGCATTGCTTTTAAATGTTTTCCTGCCCAGGGACCACCGATTCAGATTAGCTGTCTCTCTGGCCAAACTGGCGTCCTGCTAAATAAACTCAGAAAATAAACCAAACCCTTGATGGTTCTGCTGCTCGTGGCAAATCCAGGACGCAAACACTTTCTTGGCCTGCTCTACTCCAAGTGTGTCAGCTAATAAACACCTTCCTCGGAGGGGAACACGGATGAAGACGAAGGCACGCAGAGGGCGATCCAAGACTCCGGCTGTTGTGTGTGTGTGTTAGTGTGTGTGTGTGTGTGTGTGTGTGTGTGTGTGTGTGTGTGTGTGTGTGTGTGTGTGTGTGTGTGTGTGTGTGTGTGTGTGTGTGTGTGTGTGTGTGTGTGTGTGTGTGTGTGTGTGCGTCTGCGCGCTACTGAAAAAGGGCTACTTGACTTTCTTAGGAGCCCTACTAATTAATCTGAACCGTGGCAATAAACGCAGCATGTGCCGTCGAACAGCAAATGATCAGTCATATCCCGGGTGATTCCGGAACGTAATTGTGATATTTTGTCCTGAAATAGCCCTCTGATTAATGGCACCAATGATAAGGTGTAACATCTGGCGGCAAGCTGTGCCACTGGTATTCTCTACGGGGAAAAGTGATTTATGAGAGTCATCAGAATGAAGTAGTTGTTAATAGATCTTATGTTCAAGAGTAGATATTGCTGAACAGTTGAAGACGATGAGTATATGCGTTTTTTTAATGTACGGCAGGTAAAGCTATAGGGTCGACAGGTGAAAAACTATCCTAATTTGAATATTCTGCATTGTAATAGCCTGCAATTGTACATAAGAGGAAACATGTTTACAATAAAATATTAGCCTGATACATTCATTGCAATTTGGATGATAAGAAATCAAATGTGTTTGAAAGAGCTTTGCAAAAGAAAGATGGCCTTTTTAAATATTAGATTTGGAAATATTTCAGATAGGCTATGTAATCAACATTGTCCATAGGGGAAACTAGTAGGTCATTGTAACCAGATCAACAGCATTCATGGAAATAAAACCCAGTTAAAAATGTATGCTATATAAGCCTACTGCGACTTAGGAATGTTAAAGTGAAGGCCATCTTCTAACGTCAAATACCGCTACGCTACCACTTCTGTCTGAGGGGGGAGCCGGTGGACAGAATACCGGTTAAAAGTCCTGACATCGAACCCCAAGACACAACATTAAGTTGACGAAAGAAATACTTTTTTATTAGGATTTAATTCATTTTCGGATTAGGAATGTAAATCTGGACAGACTATAACGAGAGTGACATGCGCAGAGGATCCCAGGTGAGGGCGGTACAGGGACCCGCGAGTGCTCCAGGTATAAACAACCAGAAGTCATGACCAGGAGGACTACATATCCCAGAACATGGCATTCTCTGGTGAACTACACGAGGGCATTACCAGGACTACATATCCCAGACCGGAAGTTCCCGGGGGTAAACACTCTTTCTCGGTTCAATGTTTTGTAAGTTGCAAGTCACGCGGATGACAGGATGACTGTTTTGTTTGACCCTTTCTACGCTTCGGGATCTTCTGAATGAGGTACCCTGCAATGAAACTTGTACTCGACTTTGTAAAGTTACGAGAACAATAACTTGACGTAACGTTAGGATAATACAACAGGTTAATACACCTGCCAAACCTGTCCCTCGATAATAAAAAAAAAATTATGTTGAAACGTTGATGAACGTTAATTTAATTAAATTAATTCTGTATACTAAAGTGTTGCCTCTCCCCAGAGGTCCCCTGGGTGCAGCAGAAACCGCAGGTGGTTCCTCCGCTGACCCCCCGCTCGGCTCTGACTTCCCACTGACGCGCCTCCAGCTGCTCACACACCAATGGAGAAGTGAGCCCCCCGCTGAACGCAATACAGAAGTGAAATCGATCCCCACAGTAGGTACCAGACATCATCGGGTCACATGGGAGTACACCCACATCACCTTCTCTTAGTGTAGGGTTGGTTTTTAGATTTTTCTGTTATATACGGTGGGACATTGGCTGAAGTGGAAGGGAACCTAAAAAAGTAAGTGACTCACTGGATATTTAATTGAATGTATACGACAAAGAAAATAAGCAAAGTTGAAGGTATTACATTATGGGATAAAGTGTGACTGTAGTTTGCTTATATGTAAAGATACATGTAGAAGCAATATTTGACTCAATACTTAATAACTTTTAACTCATTGCTTCCCTTAGTATCATTAACTGATTTTAATTGACAATGAAATATCCTTACATTGATGGGTTTAGTGTTGTCTAGTATAGAGCCGGGTTGTTAAGGAAATACAATGTGCACTCATGTGCTATCTTTCAATGTTGTATATCAGGTAATTTTCAGCAAATAAAGCTTCCATGACATCATTTCCATTTCAAAGCATTGATATGAAAATCCTCTTTTGTAAGGCTGTGTGATGACGGTGTGCAGAAGTGGGTGTCACAAAAATCACAATTCAGGTTATGAGCATTAGTCCTAAGTTATATATAGTTCTGCCTTCCAGTTTCTATTGCCGCTTTTCCACTGCATGGTACTAGCTCGACACGACTCGACTCGACTCAGCTCGCATTTTTTGCGTTTCCACCGCGGTACCATGGTATCTGGTACCTGAAGTGGCTGCTTTTCCTAGTACCGCCTCGCTCTAGGTTCCAAGCGAGCTGAGCCGATGCTAAAAGGTGACGTCGGCAGACGGCCGGCCACTGATTGGCCAGAGAGTGTGACGAAGTCACGAGAGCGACATGGCAACCATGCTGGTAACAGCCATAGCAGCGCCGCAGCCAACATATTCCACTTCTTCAACTTCTTCAACATGCCAGCTAATAATACGAACACGTATACCATCGCATCGATGTCCTCCATTGTTGTTATGTGGGTTCTGTCCATGTGTGGGTTGCGTAGGTGTTGTTTGCGTCACGTACAAAAATACGTCACGGCCCTTTCGCGCAGCCGACCCCGCCCACGTCCAGGAGGTACTATTTGCGGTGGAAAAGGACCCGTGCTGCTACCGTGTCGAGTCGTGTCGTGCCGAGTCGTGTCGAGTCGAGCTACATGTGCGGTGGAAAAGCGGCATATGTCTCTCATTCTCTCTGTCTGTCACACCAGCAGTCATTTTGACTCGGCTTTAAATGTTGATGCTCCGCCTCCTCTTGACACATTGTCCAATAGAATAGAGGCTCTGTAATTCTGCTGGAACTAGTTTCACCTGAAACCCCTTGTGACAACACACAACCCTAACCAACTACATTTTCTATACACCATATACACAAACACACAAAATCCTAGTAAGAGTCAAACGCACACCTTTGTGTCCACACCTGAGGGATCATCACATCGTCTGTGTCCCCCCCCCCCCCCCCCAGGTCGCCATGAGGTCATCCGTCCCCCTCTACCTGTGCCTCCTGCTGTGTGCGTGTCTGGGCGTGGCCTGTGTGGTGGGCGTGTGCGTGTGGAACAGCCAATGGCACGGCGGGTTCGCCTGGGACGACTCCGGCCTCAAGTTCAACTGGCACCCGGTGCTCATGGTGTCCGGTCTGGTGGTGGTGTACGGCTTCGGTGAGTACGGCCCCCCCTCGGTGTGGGGGGAGAGGGGTCTGGTGGTGGTGTACGGCTTCGGTGAGTACTGTCCCCCCCTCAGTGTGGGGGGGTGGGGGGGAGAGGGGTCTGGTGGTGGTGTACGGCTTCGGTGAGTACGGTGAGGGTTTGATTCCCAGCGTAGACATCGCCTGTCCTCAGTGTTCCTGTAGGGTAGGCGTCCCTGAGCAAGGTGCCTAAGCCCTACTCGCTCATTAATCATATGAATAAGAACAAAAATACTAAGGCTGCATAGCTGTAGAACGTACTACATTAACGTTCAAGTAGTAGACACTGAACAGAAATAGTATATACTTAGTATTCGGTCTTCCAAAGTGTACTTTAGCGGTGACTGTCGTAAATTCATTCAGTCATGTTATTTTGCATTGAATGCAAAGTAACGTGTAAATCTGAGACGTAAACTCAGGAGGTGGAACTAAACCGATGTTGTTGTGATGTCACCTGCCGGTTGAAGTGAACGATAGCATCAGCTCAGTGAGTCACGGGTTATGACGCGATTCAGTGTTTCTGGTTGGTTCAAATCGGTGATAAAGGATAATCATCAACCAGTATATGCTGCTGTAGCCTTCGTGCGTGATTCCCTGACCAACAGTAGGTAAGTGTGTCAATATGTCAAGGGGAATACGCACTTTTCGGGATGACCCCGTCTTCTCCTGTCTGAACGATTGTGTGACCCCAGCTTCTATCTTTGTGGCGCGTCTGCCTCCACTTCCACACATACATTTGAACCTACTGCTGACCCTAATATCAACATATGCAAACTCAAAATCAAAATAAATGCAGAGCAGTAGTTTGCTCACGGCTAAGAGACATTTAAACCATTTTAATTCATTTATTGTGATAAGAAATGTATCATGAAATATCTGCAGTGGAAAAAAAATGACAAGTTATCAGCTAAAAGAAATACTTCCTCACCATAAAAGCTGTCAATTTAAAAGTAGAAATGAAAGGAGATGGCTCCTCTTCATGTTGATGCCCTGGCTTAGACATCATCGCCAACAGCAACAAATAAATAAACCTTTTGAAGTGTAATGGACGGCTGTAGAAAACGACTAACGAAATCTCCCTCAAGTCAAAGTAAAACTGACTCCGTTTCCAGTCCGGAGAAATGAGGCCCAATCCCATTTCTACCCCTTACCCCTTCAAAACAAGGGGGAGGGGGAAGGGGTAAGGGGTAGAAATGGGATTGGGCCTGACTGTGCCGTCTGCAGAACGTTCATGAGCCCTTCTGAAACGGAGCCAGGAGAACGAATGTTCTGACTGTAGAACATCCATGAGCCCTACCGGACCCGCGTCAGGAGAATGACCCCACCGTGCTCGTCTCCAGTGGGGCTCATGACCGTCCTGCAGACAGCACATGTTCTGACTGCAGGACATCCATGCTCTCTACTGGACCCGAGTCAGGAGAACGCCTCTTGGGTCCACAGGGGCGGTGCTGTACCGCGTCCCCCTCACCTGGGGGGGGGACAAGCTGCCCTGGAAGCTGGCCCACGCCGGCGCGATGCTGCTGGCGCTGGTCCTGGCCGTGGTGGGGCTGTGCGCCGTGTTCCAGAACCACGCCACCAACCACATCCCCCCGCTCTACTCGCTCCACAGCTGGGTGGGCATCTGCAGCGTGGCCCTGTTCGCCACACAGGTCGGTGGGCCCCCCGGTCTGGGACAGACTCAACCTCTCCCCAAATACTTGATGTACGCTCTTATTGTACGTTGTACAACCTCGCACTTACAATTTTTCCTTAGCATTGTGTAGCACCTTATCCTAGCTGTCTTTGTTGTAAACGGGAATTGGGTTAACCTCGCGATTGTTGGTGCTTGCCACTTGTTTCTATGAACATCCTTACTGTAACGACAGCGACATGTTGCTTCTCTTTCTTCTGACAAATGTACCTGTAAATCTAAATGTATTTATATCTTTCTGTCCGTCTATCCATCTATCTGTCTGTCTGTCCATCGGTCTGTCCCTACTGTTCTGTGTTGTCTGCATGTCGCTATCGGTCCCTGTCTCCCTCCCTCCCCCCTCCCCCTTCCCTCCCCTCCCTTCTCTCCATCCGTCTCCCTCCCTCCCCCCTCCACCCCTCCCTCCCCCCCTCTCCCCTCTCCCTCCCTCCCCCCCCTCTCCCCTCCCTCCCCCCTCTCCCCTCCCTCCCCCTCTCTCCTCTTCCCCCCCTTCCCCCTCTCTCCTCTTCCCCCCCCTCCCCCCTCCAGTGGGCGGTGGGTGTGGGGGCCTTCCTGTTGCCCTGCTCCCCGGTGGCGCTGCGTGTCCTCCTGAAGCCGCTCCACGTGTGGCTGGGCGCCTCCATCCTGACCCTCAGCATCGCCGCCTGCGTCTCCGGCATCAACGAGAAGCTCATCTTCGCTCTGTTGAGTACCTTCCAGCGCTGCTGAAGAGCTCTCTAGGAGGACGTCTGTACAGAGACGTATGCAGCCTCTTTCCCCGTAACAGACCCTTAAAAGTTACGGGGAAAAGACACTTAAAGGTCTATAAGGGTCTGAAAAGAGGCTGGATTTATATCATGGTTCATAATTTCTTGAATGATAACTCAAAGAAATTATGATCAAAAATATATAAATCATATGCAAAATACCAACAATAACGTAAGGATATAAAGTCATATAAAACAATAATACATCAATAAAATATGATTTCACTATACGTGTACCTTCAGCCATCAATAATTAACAGGGACGAATGAGCATGATATATTTTTTAAGTAATTTCTCCTCGTCTTTCCCCACTGAAAGCAAAGGGACGGCGAACGGGACGGCGAACGGGACGCTGCCGTACAGCGCCCTGCCACCGGAGGCAGTGTTCGCCAACTCCCTCGGAGCTCTGATCGTCGTCTTCGGACTCGTGGTCCTGAGGATTCTGTCCAATCGCAGCTGGGAGAGGCCGGAGCCCGGCGGGCAGGACACGGCGTACCGGGTGAGGGCATCCCCGCAATCAATCTGCGCTTTACAGCTAGGATTTATCGGTTTTATGGGGTAGTTTAACCTGGTGAGTTATGGAAGGGGACCTGTTATGAATTCTGCCCCTCGTTTCACAGCCGTTGCTTCAGGAAGAGAACGAATGAAGGACCAAACAGAAGATCATCAACATGCACTCCTCGCTTCACTTGCACTCTCAGGGTGAATTTCCTTTCCAAAGTTTTTCGCTGCTAATGAATGTGCTGTAATCTATTCAGGTCTGGGCGCTGAGCTGTATACTTAAACGAAGAAATAGTTGAAGTCCTAAAAAGTAAAAAAGTCAGTCATAATTGTGTGTCATTTGTGTTCGAGCAACGCCGTTTCTTTTGCCAAACATGAATAAAAAATACCTGTGCGTGAATCAATAGTGTGACATCGAAGTCCTTTTATCAGCTGTTTGATATAAGAGAAGCGCTGCTGCGTATCAGGGCCCTCCCAGTGTCGGTTTGTCACACCGAGCGACGGCCCCAGTCACTACTAATCAGAACACGGGGAACGCTACAAAGCCTACTAGTGTAATGTTCTCAGCTCTGTGATCCATTGCCATGCCGACCCCCCCCCCCTCTCCGTTTCTCCTCGCCGCCACCCGCCTCTCCGTGCTAATCCAGAGACGCACAGACGGACGGATCGCCCCTCCGGGACACCGCATTAAAGATTCTGTCAAAAAGTCTCTTGTTCAGCGGTGCAGTGTGTGGGGTTGACACCAGGCGTCTCTGCGGCTCAGCTCGCAGAGAGAAGACGGCTTTCATCCGCCACCCAAAGCACCAATGAAATCAAGCTTTCTTGTCCTCTGTGTTTTACTGGCTTCTGACAGACATTATTTTCCGTGGTTGTAAAACGTTGATCTCCGTGATGGATGTGTGCCTTCGCCGCATCAATTGGATGACATATTTCATCCTGGCCGAGACTGACTGGTGTTTGGCAGCGGTTGTGAGGACGTAATTAATGTCAGGCTCCAATGTGTTGGGAGTAAATCAGGGGAGATGTGATGGGCCGTGATGGACGGCGCTGGGGTTTGGTGTCACTGGCACATCATGAGGTTATCAACGACTCAGCCCTCTGGACAACACAGACCCACGCGGTGTTATCGATGGAGAGACGACGACGGAACACTGGATTTTATCTCATGATGTTCTTTTGCTTTTACAACAGGAAATGGCTAGCCGTCTGTTTTAAGGGGCATTGAACACGGTCAAGACTTTCTTCCCCGGGGCGAAAAGCTAATGCCGCTTTTCCACCGCACATGTAGCTCGACTCGACACGACTCGACACGACACGACTCGACACGGTAGCAGCACGGGTGCTTTTCCACCGCAAATAGTACCTCCTGGACGTGGGCGGGGTCGGCTGCGTGAAAGGGCCGTGACGTATTTGTGTACGCGACGCAAACAACACATACGCAACCCACACATGGACAGAACCCACATAACAACAATGGAGGACATCGATCGCATTACTATTATTAGCTGGCATGTTGAAGAAGTTGGAGAAGTGGAACATGTTGGCTGCGGCGCTGCTATGGATGTTACCAGCATGGTTGCCATGTCGCTCTCGTGACTTCGTCACACTCTCTGGCCAATCAGTCGCCGGCCGTCTGCCGACGTCACCTTTTAGCATCGGCTCAGCTCGCTTGGAACCTAGAGCGAGTAGGTACTAGAAAAAGCAGCCACTTCAGGTACCAGATACCATGGTACCGCGGTGGAAACGCAAAAAATGCGAGCTGAGTCGAGTCGTGTCGAGTCGTGTCGAGCTGGTACCATGCAGTGGAAAAGCGGCATAAGTGTGGCTAAGAGCTGGATAAGGTGGGACAGGAGAGAGTAGGACATCAGTGGTGTCCGGATTAATGTGGTCGTGGTGAAGGCCCCAGAGTGACCCCGAATGTACACGACGATGTGAAGAGTGGAAACGACAAAAACGACGTGTTTTATATTAAAAAAAAAAGTCCAAAAGGGGTTATGTGCTAAATTGTGTTCTTATTTATATTGTGCTCTACATTTACATTTACATTCAGGGCACTTGGCAGATGCTTTATCCAAAGTGACTTACAATAAGTACATTTGTCAGAAGTAAGAGAAACAACCATATATTGCTGTCGGTACAGTTAGGATGCTCATAGAACCAAGTGTCAAGCAGCAAAAAATCGCTGGTTAACCCCTATCAATTGTTAGTGCCTGGCTAAATAGTGTTTAATAAATGGTGTTGTTTGTTGTCTAACATGTTGCTCTCAAACCCACAGAGAGATTGAACAGTTAAAATCCTATAAACTGATTTATAGGATACCCTGAACGAATAGAGCAGCATGTGTGGCAAAATCCCGAGACCCGATGCTGTGCCATGAGCCGGGCACATTAAAGAGAGGACCCAGGCCCTGACACCAAACTGCGTGTTAATTGCAGAGTTTGGCAGCCGTCTCTACAAGCGGTGACATGATGCGTGTGGGCTACCATTATTATCTTTTTTAATTTAAACTCGAATTAAAAATATACAACGCATCAATGTTAATGATATTATACTTAAATGTGGGTGTAGATATCCCAGGAACATTTACTATGTAAATCAGGAATCCCCTAGTAGTCCTGACTAGGGGATATCACATTTGCATAATCTGCTGAACACAGGGTCAAACAGTTAGTCCGCGATACCAGAGGAACGGACAGCTAAAATACCCTGAACATCACCAAGATATCTTCCTCATATCACCGGATATGGCAGACAAATCTCAGGCCAAGCTATGGGAAAAACACAGCTGTATGTGTACGCACGTCCCACACACGTCGATCGATTGGACGATTGGAGCGCTACATTAGCCGAGTGGTTAGAATCTCCCTGTGTACTTAGACCTACTGTAGCCGCTGGCCAGACTGTGCTTTCTATCTTACTTGAATAAACGGTAAACTCAACTGAAGCCTCATTCTTGAAAAGATCACGGCAGGTACCTCATCCCAGTGAATAGACGCACAGACCAGTCCCTTCCCTCCTTATCTCAGTGAAGAGACGCACAGACCAATCCCTTATTCCCTCCCTATCCCAGTGAAGAGACGCATAGACCAATCCCTTCCCTCCTTATCCAAGTGAAGAGACGCGCAAACCAATCTCTTCCCTCCTTATCCAAGTGAAGAGACGCAAAGACCAGTCCCTGAGGTACCTCATCCCAGTACCTCTTCCCAGTGAAGAGACACACAAACCAGTCCCATCCCTCCTCCCAGTACCTCATCCCAGTGAAGAGGCACACAGACCAGTCCCTCCCCCCAGGTAGGCCTACATCATCCGAGCGGCGTGATACCAGTTGCTTTTAACTGCTCGTTTGAGTTTAATGCATACAATTTAGCGACACTAATCATTGCTGTTGATGTGTTCTCCTCAAGGGCGTAGGAACCGGGGGGGACGGAGGGGACGTGTCCCCTCCAATTTTCGAGACAGGCGCATTTGTCCCCCCCCAAAAAATTATACTGCAAAATATATATATATATTTTTTTATATTTTACTCGCTATTATTTTGAAAGCGCAACACAGCGTCTTGTCACCTGCCCCATGTGTGGCAGCGCGCAGGGTTGGGGCGGTTGGAAGTTATAAGGACTTCAGGCTGGAAACGCCTTCGAATCGCTGCCTAGAAGAAAAGTTGCCTGCTTTCCATCGGGGACGTAAGCGCCGCTGTCACCGCTGCTGATCGCTGCCAGCCTGCAACTCTAATCGCGTGATCTCGTGATCTCGCGTGAATACGGCTGTCTCGCAAGACAGCCATAAGCTGCCGCATCCCATCAACGGCTCAGACTGTTTGAGATGCGGGTGTCTGCAGCTAACGCAACAGGTTAGAGCTGTTAAAATGAAAAGACAGCAGTAGAATAGCAGAGAAGTTTTAGTGTCCTCCGCAGGCTCAAAACCTGGCTCCGGTCCACAATGTCTCAAAACAGACTCAACCATGTTGCTGTCTGTCATGTCCATCAGGATAGACTTGACTTACTGACAAGAAGTCAATTTGCAAGCATTTCGTGGCTGCAAATGACAGGAGAAGAAAACATTTTGGCTCTTTTGCCTAGGCCATAGTTTTTCAACCTTTTGTGTGTCACGGCACGTTTGACACTGTTGGATAACACTACAGTGCTATCTAGCTTTTATTTGTATCAGTTCTACACACTAATTTATATTTATCAGTTCATTACATCCATTCTAATGTCGTTTTCGTTTGCCTTCACACACCAATCAGTTAGTGGAAATGTTCGAATAATATCACATAGGCCTACTCGAGATTAAAAACAAGTTACATTTACGTTTACATTTAGGGCATTTAGCAGCTGCTTTTATCCAAAGCGACTTACAATAAGTACATTTGTCATAAGAAGTGCATCAATATATCGCTGTCGGTACAGAAAGGATGTTGATAGAACCGTTGGTGTATATGTTAAAATTCTTGATGCTGTTTTTCCGTTTAACCTTAACCTTTGCCTGTGTGTTCATTGAGGCATAAGATAGGCTACAACTAAGAAAAGAAAAGGTATTCAGAAAATACGAATTCAAATTTAGATCAATATTTTTCACATGTTATTGATCAGTCTACAAAACTGTATGATAAGGCCTGCAATTAAATAATTGATTTGATATGTATCAGTTCAATACTGCCATTCAAAATGTGTTTTCCTTTACAAATGTATATTTTTAGAAGAATAAAATACATTTGTGAATGTTTTGCAGTGTAGTTCATTTATGACATATTTCTCTTCGAACCATCAATGAATCTGTCAGGTTTCCGATATGTGTCCCCTCCAATGTTAAACACGTTCCTACGCCCCTGGTTCTCCTACGTGGGCCTGCTCGCTCCACGAGAAGGTTGGAAGCGGCCGGGAGGGTGGGAGGCAGGCTCCACCCCGCTCCTCCTAACAGAGGGAAAGTGGTACTTAAGTTATTCGCCACCCCTTAAAGTAATAACCCCGCTTCAGGAGCTCTTCCTAAAGCGCATGAGGTCATCGGAGCCGAGGGAGGCGTGCGTAGGGGCAGGTCTACCGTGGATAGGTCGTCCACCCGTGGGCAGGTCCACCCTTTGATAGGGTCCACCCATCGTCGGTCCAGAGGCCCACGGTTTCAAGCTTCAGTAAAAGTGCATGTGAGGAGTCCGACTGCTCCGCGTCCCTCATAGGTCCGTCCTTCTGTAGTCCGGCTCTGCGGAGGTGAAGGACTCGTATTGGGGCTGTTTTCTGCTGGAGAGATTGGCGCAATCCAAGGCAAGTCAGATCTGCATTAACTATACTGCGTTAACTGCTCACTTACTCATTTGTTTTTCTTGGTAACTTTGTTGCAGAATAGTTTTCTGGTCGTGATTTTCATTTGGAAATAAGTGACATCGCATCAGTTCGCCTGTTAGAGATGAAAAAAGCCCGTTTGGCCTTCAACAAGATAAAAGATAAATTGCTTTTCTAGGTTTTATCCTTGGCAAACTTATTTGGTATGTGTTTTATCCCTTCTCTTTCAGCTCTTTCAATATTTCTGTCGGTCAACACAACTGATGCAGTTTGTGTTTAAAAGTGTTTAAAGTTGTTTGTGAACCACCAGCCGTTTTAACTGTAATCCACACTGACATTCTCCTAGACTTCATATCTCTGCTTCAGTCCCTTCATGCATGGTCTTGTTTCTGATGTGAATCCAGACAAAACTACCGACAAACATCCACTGCGGAGTTATTGGCGTTAGGAATGTGTTTCCACGGCAGTATTGTGGTCCACCCTGAATGATGAGGATCTGATTTGAACCATCAAGGTTTATATGACCGCTGGCAGTGTAGAACTACTAAAAATCTTTCTTTCTTTCTTTCTTTCTTTCTTTCTTTCTTTCTTTCTTTCTTTCTTTCTTTCTTTCTTTCTTTCTTTCTTTCTTTCTCTGTGTGTGTGTGTGTGTGTGTGTGTGTGTGTGTGTGTGTGTGTGTGTGTGTGTGTGTGTGTGTGTGTGTGTGTGTGTGTGTGTGTGTGTGTGTGTGTGTGTGTCTCTCTCACTTTTTAAAGTGAGAGAGAAAGTTTGTGGTTTTTTTAAGTGGGGAAAAAACAATTTTCCCCACCTAACCCCCCAAGATCAGAAGGTCAGAACTTCCAGGAAACCCAGCCATGTTTGATTGGATGTTGAGTGGGCGCAGCCTTTTGTAATTGGCTGTCTAGTTTTAATTTGGTCTCACTCTCCCTTGCCAAGGAAAACAAAGAATGCATCAAGTGTATAACACTGGAAAATGCAGACTGGTGGATTCCATATGCCAGAGTGAAAGCCATGATTAGCTTCTGCTGTATCGAGAGTCTCCAGTCTGCGTTCTCAGACAGGGTCAGACAGACAGAGAGATGGATAGACAGACAGACCGAAAGATGGATGGACGGACCGACTGATATATGGATAAACAATAGTCTCTCATAGTGGAGTGTCTTTCGCAGGTTTTGTTCTGTGTGTCGGTCGTGTTTTAGTGATGACAGCGGGCCCACTGTTGGAGCCTGTTTCGACGGCCCCCCAGAGGGGCTGTGCGGGCCCCTTGTTCCCGCTAACTCTGGGGGCTTATGGGCTTGTGTAACCACTGCCACGTTACAGCGGCGGAACCTCCTTCAGATGAAGCCCGTATCCATACCCGGCCGCGTCTGACAGCTGTTGCTTCAGCAGTGTGAGATGGCGCTGCGAGCGACCGCGGTCGTGTCTCAGCGCATTGCCTCAAAACAAGACCCCAGCTGTAGCAGAGGAGACAAACAAAGGCAGAGGATGCTGCCGATGTCACTGGAGAACTACTTTTATACACGAGAGGGTCGTTATAGGGATCCTGTCGGCAGTGAAGCGTCCAACATTCAACACACAACGCACCGGGAGGGCATCTCGGCCTGTTGTTGTGCTGCTGGGGTTTGAAATGTGTTAGCGTGTGTGTGTGTGAGTGAGTGTTTGTGTGCGTCTGTGTCTTTGTGATTGTGTGTGCTGGTTTGTGTATTAGTGTGTATGTCTGCTTGTTGCTGTGTGTGTATGTATGTTTGTCTGTATGCGTTCTAGTTTGTTTTTGTTGTTTAAACGTGTGTGTGTGTGTGTGTGTGTGTGTGTGTTCCTGTCTGTGTGTGTGTGCTGGTGTTTGCGTGTGTATGGGTGTGTATGTATGTCTACAAGTTGGTGTGTGTGTGTGTGTGTGTGTGTGTGTGTGTGTGTGTGTGTGTGTGTGTGTGTGTGTCCTGGTGTGTATGTGCTGGTGTGTGTGTGTGTGTGTGTGTGTGTGTGTGTGTGTGTTCTGATGTGTATGTGCTGGTGTGTGTGTGTGTGTGTGTATGGTGTTTGTGGTGTGTGTGTGTGTGTGTGTGTGTGTGTGTGTGTGTGTGTGTGTGTGTGTGTGTGTGTGTGTGTGTGTGTGTGTGTGTGTGTGTGTGTGTGTGTGTGTGTGTGTGTGTGTGTGTGTGTGTGTGTTATTGATCCATCTTCTGTCCCCCCTGTTAAAGGCTTCAAGGGTCCCAGTGGGGAAGGGACCTAACGGCTCCCATTCAAACCAGCGGTTCTGATTGGTGGACGCAGAGATTACGGTCTCTGCTCTGGTGCCGCGAGGCTTTAACAAACATTCACAGCCCTACCCTGGCCCTCCCCGCGCCACTTAAACAGGATGAGGTCTTGAATTGTAAAGCTGTGTAAACTATCTGGTAATGACACTCTCCGCCATCATTACGCAAACCCATCCGCAGGTGTGGGAAAGGAATAAACGTTATGAGGATGGTGACATCATGTCGGCGCCTCGTTCCTCGTCAGACCTCCCTCGGCTGGTCGTCCTCTCTCCCACTGCCGGCATAGTCAGGAGGTTCTGAGCTCCATCCCCAACGTCGACGGTCCAGCCTGTAGGCATCCTGTAGCAAATCACCCCCTTAGCCCTATCTACTCCTTAATGACATGGATCCCAAAGTGGCTTTGAATTCCCCTCGGAGAAAAGTGTTTAAAGTGAATAATATCCCTCTCTTCTCTTTCCTCTCCTATCTTCTCCCCTGAGCCTCTCCTCTCAGAAGTTCCCCTTATCCTAACCATGAACTGGACATTGGCTGTTAGTTTGCAATCGGGACTCTTTGTCTCCCTGCTCATAGGGTGACAAGATAACAGGCAATCTCACATTCATACAGATTTGGGCACTGTTACTGTTTCCACCTCTTTAATGTCATTTGCACCTGGCGTCCCCTGCAAGGATTAACAAAGCCTTATCTCATCTTAAACCAGTGCTCACCCAGGATTAACAAAGCCGTACTTTATCTTAAACCAGTGCCCTCCCAGGATTAACGAAGCCTTATCTCATCTTAAACCAGTGCCCTCCCAGGATTAACAAAGCCGTACTTTATCTTAAACCAGTGCCCTCCCAGGATTAACAAAGCCTTATCTCATCCTAAACCGCAGTGCCCTCCCAGGATTAACAAAGCCTTACTTTATCTTAAACCAGCGCCCTCCCAGGATTAACAAAGCCTTACTTTATCTTAAACCAGCGCCCTCCCAGGATTTACAAAGCCTTACTTTATCTTAAACCAGCGCCCTCCCAGGATTAACAAAGCCTTATCTCATCTTAAACCAGTGCCCTCCCAGGATTAACAAAGCCTTATCTCATCCTAAACCGCAGTGCCCTCCCAGGATTAACAAAGCCTTACTTTATCTTAAACCAGCGCCCTCCCAGGATTAACAAAGCCTTACTTTATCTTAAACCAGCGCCCTCCCAGGATTAACAAAGCCTTATCTCATCCTAAACCAGTGCCCTCCGTCGGACGCCCTCCACCTGAGCCAACATGCCGGCCCCCTGCCAGCCCCCCCACCACCAGCCCCACCTCCCCTCCCTCCACGGGTCCCTGCTGCTGCTGCTGGCGCTGCTCGCCCCCCTGGCCCGGGCCCAGTACGAGCACATGGGCTACCCGCCCGGCTACCCCCAGCCGGAGCAGGAGATGTACAGCGCGCCCCACATCCCCGCCAACACCCCCAGGATACAGCTGCGGCTGGCGGGCGACAAGCGCAAGCACAACGAGGGCCGGGTGGAGGTGTTCTACAGCGGGGAGTGGGGCACCGTGTGCGACGACGACTTCTCCAGCCACAACGCCAAGGTGGTGTGCCGCGAGCTGGGCTACCTGGAGGCCATGTCCTGGTCGCCCTCCGCCAAGTACGGGAAGGGAGAAGGTAGGGTCCAGGGGATGTTTGGCTCGCTGATGTCTTTGTGAGTTTGTAGCCCTCCCTGTTCTGTGTTTAGAGTTCTGGGGGGAGGGATGGCTGTTGAGGATGTGAGGGTATCATGACGCGATCGTCAGGTTTATTACATTCTGGAAGTCTCAGGGTTGAGGATTTGTTGCACTTAAAGGTAAGCAGGAAGTGGGCTGGTTATGAACCCTTCTCAGAAAGGATTACGGTCAATGCAGGTCAACGACTCCACACGCTGAGAAGAACGCTGCACTTGTTTTATTTCGATTACATCTCGAGTCCAGAACGAATCGGTTTACTGGCAAAGCACAACGCACTCAGAACCCTCTCAAGCTGTTTACACGTAGGAGCACTTTACGAGTGACCCCCCCCGCCCCGCTTGATAGACTCCAATGTCGTGTGGACTCACGGCCGACGACAGCGCTATAAAACACCAGCCGTGGACCGGGAGGGCCGAGCCCAGTGGCGGTCAGCAGCCTCTCGCTATTTCATCACCGCTGAAACATTTTGACAAAAGCCGACCGAGATTCCCGGGCTTCCCGCCATCAGTCTGTCCTGAGGACGGATTTCACCACCCTCGGCCACGCCCCTCATAACGACATGTCGTCACGTTCCGTTTAAACTGAAACATCCCGGTGGTGACCATCTGGTTCACCTAGACTCCCCTTACCCCTCGTCCCTTCTTACGCACCTATTGTATGTTGTACATCGTGGCACTTAATGTATGCACTAATTGTCTGTTATATTTCCTTCCACTTAAAAAGAGTACTTAGCATTGTGTAGCATCTTATCCTAGCTTTCTTTGTTGTATCTGGGGAATGGGTTAACCTAGTGACTGTCAGTGCATTTTATGAGGTACATCTTACTGTACCGACAGCGATATATTGTTTCTCTTTCCTCTGACAAATGTACTTAGGCGCTTTGGATAAAAGCGTCTGCTAAACGCCCTATATTTAAATGTGATCTGCGGTTCTGTGTTCAGGCCGCGTGTGGTTCGACAACGTCCACTGCAGCGGCAAGGAGAGCACGCTGGCGCTGTGTGAGTCCAATGGGATCGGAGTGTCGGACTGCAAGCACTCGGAGGACGTGGGCGTGGTCTGCAGCGACAAGAGGATCCCGGGCTTCAAGTTCATCAACTCGCTGCCCAACCATGTGGAGGTAGCCTACGTGAGAGCGGGCCGGCACAGCCTGAACGTGGAAACGCTAACGTTGAGCACGTCAACGCTTTTATTTTGATTTGCTGAACGTAAAGACGCTAATCTTTAGCACGTCAGCGGCTTTATTTTGATTCGCTGAACGTAAAGACGCAAACCTTTAGCACGTCAGCGGCTTTATTTTGATTCGCTGAACGTAAAGACGCAAACCTTTAGCACGTCAATGGTTTTATTTTGATTCGCTGAACGTAAAGATGCTAACCTTTAGTACGTTAGCGGTTTTCCGTTGATTTGAGTTTTGAATATGCCGTCCATCCACACAAAATGTTTGCTTTTCACATCTTTAGTCCTGTCTTCTCTCAAGCACATGCCCAGACCCCTTCAGTCCCTGATCTATCACCAATTAAACCTCAGGCTTCTCCAAACGCATGAAACTTGTTCCGAAATATACGTCAGATTTCTTAGATAAATCTTTCCCTGAGGAAAACCTCATTTTTCTCCGTCTGACCCACCTCGGATAACCTTCATAAAGTCCATAAACATGCAAGTATAATATTATCCCCCTCTTGAGTTGAGCGAGGTGATTGATTACCTACGGGATACGTATCACACAGCCGTCTCCCCGAGGCTGACGGGAGCCAATCAGATGGGCGGTAGGATCCAGCGAGCGCGGTCCGCCATCAGTCTTAATAACGGCGGCGTAGCTGCCAGTCGTCGTGTGTCGGGGGGGGGGGGGGGGGGCCTGTGAGGTTAAACTGGTAATTGTGTGTAATTGTGTGTAATTATGCGTTCATCACTGTCACCGGGCGTGAGAGGAGCGGCAGGATCTACTGAGCAGCCTGTGAGTGAACCCGGAGGTAATGGCCGCCAGAGGCACGCCGCTATCAGCCCAGGATAATCTCTCTCTAATGGTATCTCGCTACTCTTCTGTGCAGCCTCTCATGCTTCCACATTCCAATGTTATGAGCGAACCACAAACCCTCTTTCATCACTCTCTCCCTGTCTGGCAACTTACACTCACTGGCCCTTGCTCTCTCTGGCTCTCTCTCTCTTTCCTTTCTGTATTTCTCTTTCTCCTCTGTCCCTCTGTCACTCTTCTTTGTTTTTCTCTCCCCCCCCTCTCCCTCTCTCTTTCCTCTCCGTCTCTCTCTCCCCCCTCTCTCTCTCTCTAACCTTTCTGTCTTTCTTTCCTCTCTGTTGCTCTCTTCCCTCTCTCTCTCCTTTATTTTTCTTCCACCCCTCTGTCTCTCTCTTCCACCCCTCTGTCTCTCTCTCTCCTCTCTGTCTCTCTCTCCTCTGTCTCTCTCTCTCTCTCTCTCTCTCTCTCTCTCTCTCTCTCTCTCTCTCTCTCTCTCTCTCTCTCTCTCTCTCTCTCTCTCTCTCTCTCTCTCCTCTGTTTCTCTCTCTCCTCTGTTTCTTTCTCTCTGCTGCTCCTCTGTACTCATCTTTCTTGTGTGGAAAGTTGCTTAACTCAGAAGAATGTGTGTGAAGACGTGCAGCAGAAGCAGACACCACCGTTCTGTGAGGAAGCGTCAGGCTCAGGCTTGAGTTGGGAAACCGGAGACAAACTCACGGCCCCCTGTACCGGCACTCTAGGGACAGTGGAGAGTAACGTATCTCAACAAGGTTTTTCGACAATGCAACGACTACAGCGGCACGCGGATCAGGAGGTTTGAGCGGGTTGGCTGGTAACCGGAAGGTTGCTAGTTCGAAACCCGGCTCAATTGTCGACGTGTCCCTGAGCGAGACGCCTCACACGAACTGCACCCGACGAGCGGGCTGTCGCCTTGCACGGTTGACACCGGCGTTGGTGTGTGAATGTGTGCGTGAATGGGTGAATGTTAGGCAATATTGTAAAGCGCTTTCAGTGGCTACCGGTTAGAAAAGCGCTGTATAAATGCAGTCCCTTTACCATTGACACTAGTGTAATCAGTCCGGCCCATTATAAGTAACCCCACCAACGTCCAGGAGAACACACTGACCCAGGTCAAAAGGAGCTGATATCTGTCCATCACTGGATCTATCGGCTGTTGACTGCAGGGTCCAGACAGCTTGCTCCTTCGGCCAGATAGTCCCGTCAGTATTTCCATCCACCGAGCAGAAGCCCGGCAACATCAAGAGCTTTTATAAGAACCCAAATGTTCTGCCTGGCCTCGTGTCCGCTCCTCTCCCTCCCTCCCTCCCTCCCTCCCTCCCTCCCTCCCTCCCTCCCTCCCTCCCTCCCTCTCCCTCCCCTCTCCTCCCCCTCATCTGGTAATGGTAACCCACGTGAGAGCGCCACAGCAGCCTCTGCCATCTCCCCTGTGTGTTCTCCTCCTGGGGTAAGAGGCCCCTGCTAGTGAAGGTATGTCTTTTACATCCCTCATCATAAAACAACAGCGCACTTTTTCCTATCGGCCAGCATGGAGCCATTTCAGTATTTAACTTCAGTTTACACCTCATAAGAAAATGACTTCCTGGAGGTTACGTGTACGTGTCGGTTATTTAATCAGATTCCACTGGGAGAGGTGACCTCATACTGGGTATAAATGTCTGTCCAGGCCCTGAAACATAAGCGCGGCCCAGGAAAATAACCGGAGACTTATAGCACGATAACAGTGTTGTTGTGTATTAAATATTCATAGGCAGAAGACTTTGAACTGCTGCATGCAGTTTGGCGTCCATGTAGCCGATGTTGGAAAGAAATGAGCTTGTGGGATCGACTGGAATATGGACTTTACCTTCGCTGCCTTAAAAACAGAAATTAAGCTAGAGTGTGTTGGCTGGTTACCGGCTAGTTCGATACCCGTCGAGGTGTCCCTGAGCAAGACACCTCACCCTAACTGCTCCCGACGAGCTGGCTGTTGCCTTGCATGGCTGACTCCGCCGTCGGTAATATGATAAAGCACTTTGAGGGGCCACTGGTT
>NC_082392.1:2056775-2067604 GCF_031168955.1 Gadus macrocephalus | reverse complement strand
GAGAGAGGGAAAGAGGAGAGGTATCTAAGGTGGAATATAAATCTCCCATTGAGATGAATGTCATTTATACACAAGTGAACCAACAGACGACACATACTCAGAAGATAGAAGAGAGATTTCAAGGATTTGAAGGAAAAGGCCCTTCCAGATAGTCTGGAACATCGGCTTTGGGGTGGCTGAGCTGAGAGGATGTGTTTCCAAGCTGCCGGGACAAAGAGTGTGTCCCTGGTCGAGTCAGACCTCTCACCTCAGAACCACTCCCGTCTGGGGTTGCAGACGGGAAACAATCGCTGTCTCCTGGCAACCTCTCTGCGTCACGTACTCCACGTTCGACGCCATGTGAGCACAGGCTGTTCCAGCAATCTTCTGAACTCCAGTCCTTTTACAGATGCATTTGGTAGAGAAAGGCCCCTAATACCGACAATGATAATGGTGATGGATCAACGGTCAATTGGGCTTTGGTTGCTTTTTATCACCTTCATCCAAAGTGACTCGTAGTGAAGGCTTTCAGGATAGAAGCATTAAAGAAGCAGAATAAGCATCTCATCATTGGGGTTTGAACACAGAACCTCTGGGCTTGGAATCGAACCCCTAAACCACTAGAGTATCCTGCCTCTCCATGGACCCCTCTCATACTGTAGCCTCACAGCTAACGAAGCTAGCCGCTTTCGCAGATGAAGTGATTAGCGCTACTGGGGCCTCAGAAGGACATAATTAACCCTGATGTGTGTCTGGATCAATCTCCCGTGTAAGGCGGCGGCCTTATCTGATAGTCGTCCAGTGTTGGAATTGATTTCTGTGGAGAAATAACAAAATCACCTCAGCTGCGGTCGGCTCAGCGGTGGGCTTTGTGCTCGAGATGGTATTGATCGTAATTCCCAAGTGGAGCGTTTAACTGCTCTCTTGAAGTGTTGTAATAATAAATAAAAAGACAATATCCTCAGCCATCAGCCCGGGAGTACGTCTCAGAGCGATCAAAACAGACGATTCAATCACTTCCTCTTCATCGACTCGTCGTTTCGACGACTCCATTTGAGGTGGTAGCAAATATTTTCTAATCCAGTGGACACAGATCACAGGTCATATTATCGGTATTTATTCATCCATTATTTTTTCACAACTACATCGTTGAAGTTTTTTCTTTCTTGCGTCCACACACCAAGACGAACTCCTCATTGAGTTGTGATTATTATTGAGTCCTTATCCTCATGGCTCACCAAACCGTCTTCCCTCCCTCTCCTCCTCCTCCAACCTCCACCCTCCTCCACCCGCCTCCACCCCTCCTCCACCCCACCACTGCTCTGACCCCCCTTCACCCTCCACCCCTCTGACCCGTTCTCCCCCCTCCACCCTCTATCTCTCCACCCTCCACCCCTCTGATCCTCCAACCTCCACCCTCTCCCCC
Source organism: Gadus macrocephalus (assembly GCF_031168955.1). Lineage (NCBI taxonomy): Eukaryota > Metazoa > Chordata > Actinopteri > Gadiformes > Gadidae > Gadus > Gadus macrocephalus. The sequence goes on along the minus strand of NC_082392.1, from coordinate 2,066,199 downwards.
TCAAACCTCCACCCTCCACCCCTCCTCCCCCCTCCCCCCTCCCCCCTCCTCCCTCCCCTCCTCCCCCCTCCCCCCTCCTCCCTCCCTCTCCAGGATGTTTGCCCGCCGGAGGAAGCCGTCCTACTGGGACTACTCGGTCAACTGCACGGGGAACGAGGCGCACCTGTCCAGCTGCCACCTGGGCCAGGGGGACATGGCGGAGGGGAAGGACAACGGGACCTGCACCAGGGGTCTGCCCGTGGTGGTCAGCTGCGTCCCGGGGCGGGCCTTCGCCCCCACGCCCCAGAGCGGCTTCAGGAAGGCCTTCAAACAGGAGGCAGGTCCGCCACGCCGCCGCTGCCGGGGCCCTGGTCACCTGGCGGCCATCTTAGTTCGGAACGATAGCTTAGCTGGGTCGGGGGGGGGGGGGGGGGAGGGGGGGATGCAGAGCCAGGACATCCGAGCTGTGACGGAAACTAGACATGATGAATGAGAGAGGGATAGTTGTGTAGTAATGAAGGGTATTTGGTTTGATGTCGTATAAGAAGTGGCGCAATGGTGGAAAGGATAGATGGATTGATGAAGGGAGAGAGATAGAGAGGAAGAAAGGGGGAGAGGGAGGGAGGGAGAGACAAAGGGGGACGGGAAAGAGGGAGGGAGGCAAAGAAGAAGGGAGGGAGGGAGAGAGGGAGGGAGAAAGAGGTTGAGAGAGAGGGAGGGAGGGAGAGAGGAGGGAGGAGGAGAAAGAGAGAGAGACGGAGAGAGAGACAGAGAGAGAGAGAGAGATTGAGAGAGAGAGCGCCCACTATTTCCAAACTTCCTCAGACATCCCACCACACCCACCATAGTGTGGTTCTCTCACTGAATGTGAAAAAGTTTGAACAAAACTGAACTGAAACTCCAGAAGAACCACCATAACCCAAGTATACCTCAAGTAACTATTGGCGTATACCAGACCCACTCCCTGTACCTGGGGTGCTGCCAGGACATCTGGCTGTTAAACCAGGTAGTGTAGTCTCTGGTAACCCGGGAACAATACAAGCCACGGCATGTCGACCCAGCTCTTCTGTATTGTCTAACGACAGATCCAGCCTTTACCAACATTAGCCCTGGCTCGGTCGGACAGGAGGCGTAGCCCGGATCTTCTCCAGTGGCTGCTCCCCTCAGGTCCACTCCAGCGTTCCCGTTGTAGGATTTAGTATTCTGACAGTACTCGGGCGTTTGTCGGTTGGGTGAACACTGCATCCTAACGACTCAAAGTTCCCCATATATGCTCCATGAGGCCCGGCTGGGTTCTGGTGGGAGGGGGGGGGGGGGCGGGGGAGGGGGCTGAATTGGTCAACAAACTGACAGGAAAAACAAATATCACGAAGCCCTCTCAAGCGGCTTCGCTTTAGTCCAGTGGTTGCGGCGTCTGGGGCCGGGTGATAAAGGGATACGCTTCAGCTAACCGGCTAACAGAGCCGCCATTTTGAGACACGCTAGGTTGCTAAACCAGCGACTATGGATGTTTTTTTCTGTTTAAGTCCAGATGATTCATTTATATTTGGCCCAACAGGTTATTTTTGATTCGTAAACCACGTCTGATGTTTCGACTGTTAGAATTACAATTGAAGGAAATTAGGGGGAATAATATTTTGTTGGGTCATGAAGTACTGTACAAATGAGAAAAAAACAAATTAAACCAAAGACTTCTGACATTCATCTGAAATCTGAAATGTAACTCTGATAAACGCTTTCTATCAAAAGATGGCATTATGTTAAAATGCCTCTGAAACACCCATCAAGTCTGAGACTTTATGTACTTTATGTACAGCTCAGTGGGGAGCCTGCAGGTAATTTCCTCCCCTGAGGAATCATGCCCTGTAGTTCTTCTGACCGGTGCATTGTGGGAGGAGACTAGAGAGGTGGCTGCTGAAAGCCTTTAGTAGAGAGTACTGGCGGTGGAAATTGTACAAGCTATAACTTCTGCTGTGTATCCTGTCTTTGTTTGCAGCTCTATCTGCTATGTATACTGTCTGGGATTGTGGCTCTACGTCTCGTGTATACTGTCTAGGATTCAGCTCTACTTGTGTAAACTGTCCGGGTGTACAGCTCTACTTCTGCTGTGTATACTGTCTAGGTTTGTAGCTCTACGTTGTGTATACTGTCAGGTCTGTGGCGTCCTGACGCGGGAGCAGTGAGTCAACAGTCCCGCGGCTGCAGACATTCATCTTACTATTATTTTTGGAACATTGCCTCCTTGAACCAGCATGACCTAAATAAACGTCTTTCTCCCTTTAGCCCGGGCACGATCCCTCGCCGATTTATATATGATCCCCTGCTTCTGTCCCTCCTCTCTCTCTCTCTTCCTCCTTCTCCTTCTCCCTGTCTCATTCTCTCTCTCTCTCTCCCCCTTTCTCTTCATACGCTCTGTCCCTCCCTCTCCCACTGTCTATCTCTCGCTTTCTTCTTCTCACTCTTTCTTTTCTCGCTCCCCCCCATTTCTGTCCATCTCGCTCTCGCTCCTCTTCTATCTCTCCCTCTCTCTCTCCCAAACACTCTCCCTTTATTTATCTCTCTTCCTCTCTTCCCTCCCTCCCTCTCTCTCTCTCTCCACCTCTCCCTCTCTCCACCTCTCTCCCACCTCACTCCCTCCCTCTCTCTCCACCTCTCTCCCCCCTCCCTCCCTCTCTCTCCACCTCTCTCCCCACTCCCTCCCTCTCTCTCCACCTCTCTCCCACCTCACTCCCTCCCTCTCTCTCTCCACCTCTCTCCCCCCTCCCTCTCTCTCGCTCCGCCTCTCTCCTCGCTCCCTCCCTCTCGCTCCGCCTCTCTCCCCCCCTCTACCTCTCTCCATTTCCTTCCCTCTCTCTAACCCCTCTTATCTCTCTCTCTCCCTCCTCTCTCCCCCGTCTCCCCCCTGCAGCAGCCCCTGGTGCGACTGCGTGGAGGTGCGATCGTGGGGGAGGGCCGGGTGGAGGTGCTGAAGGGCGGAGAGTGGGGCACCATCTGTGACGACCACTGGAGCCTGCTGGCCTCCTCCGTGGTGTGCAGGGAGCTGGGCTTCGGCACGGCCAAGGAGTCCCTCTCTGGAGGGCGGCTGGGACAGGGTGAGCTCGCCCTGCCACCAGCTCCCTTCAGATCCCATTCAGCCCAACTTGGTCACATCCCGTTCAGTCCGACTTTAGTCCGATCCCATTAAATCCACCTTTAGTCGGATTCCATCTAATCCACCTTTAGTCGGATTCCATCTAATCCACCTTTAGTCAGATCCCATTTAAACCACCTTTAGTCCGATCCCATTTAATCCACCTTTAGTCGGATCCCATTTAATCCACCTTTAGTCGGATCCCATTTAATCCACCTTTAGTCGGATCCCATTTAAACCACCTTTAGTCAGATCCCATTTAATCCACCTTAAATCCTATCCCATTTAAACCACCTTTAGTCGGATCCCATTTAATCCACCTTTAGTCGGATCCCATTTAAACCACCTTTAGTCAGATCCCATTTAATCCACCTTTAGTCAGATCCCATTTAATCCACCTTTTGTCCGATCCCATTTAAACCACCTTTAGTCAGATCCCATTTAATTCACCTTAGATCCCATTTAAACCACCTTTAGTCAACAGACAACCAGTTTACTTTGCTTCGATGCTTTCTCTTATCACACTGATTGGTGTTTTCTCAACTCCCCTCCTCCACCAGTGAAATCTGCGTTGGTACATTCCGTCGGTTTCAACCACAGAGTCTGAGAAATCGCTGGCAGTCGGGAGCATTTTGGGAGAAACCAGCTCTCCGACGTGACTTTCAGTCTCCGTAGTCACTCAGAGAAACTATCTGGGATTTGAACACTGTGTGTGTGATTTAACATGACCTTGTAGGAACACATGTTGGCTAACCGCTTCACCACAGCCTCCCCACCTCAGCATTCATCACTGACCTGCAAATGTTACCTGCTCTCCCCGAAACCCTGAACAAACCAGGAGAGATTCAGTGTGACCTGAATCATAGAGCTGCCTCCCCTAGAATATGTCTCAGCCACTCTGAGCCTGTGCTTCACACCTAGTTTATTGTTATTTAACTGTTAGTTAAAGGTTCCATGACATGGCACCAGGTGTGTTTGTGATTAGCCACTACAAGCCGTTTTGAAAACCGGCCTATCACAAGCCGGCGTGTCCACCTAGATGTGTGACGGATAGATGAGCAATGTTTCATGCAGTCCACTGTGTATTCTGTGGACTGTAGCACGCCCACTAGTGATGTCATAGGAGACCAATTTTCAATGGCTTGGCTAATTACGCTCATAACTGGTGGCATATCATTGTACCTTAAACTGTTGTGGGAACAGGAATTGGAATTTAAAAAGCACTTTATTTGCCTCGCCTGCTGTAACTCCTGTAACTACCTCAGCCACCCCCCCCCCCCCCCCCCCCCGAGTGCCTGAGGGAGATAGAGAGTGTACGATTAGAACCAAAACACATCTTTTTAGCCCTGCTTCTATCTAGGGTGTGTTTATTTCTTCCTGCACTTTTACTGTGATTTCAATTCCTCATTTAAGCGACACCCTCACACGAGAGGCCTTGGTTCACAGCGATATTAGATTAGCGAGGGGCTTTTCGAACAATGGGGCTTTTAGGAAACGGCCAAGCCAAGGGGACTTCTCAGAATAGCTAGGAGAGGCGTTCCTGAGTCACCGTAAATCACAGCCTCAAGTGGCTTATTGCTTTTATAAAACGGTTACACAACGCTTACTACAGACTAGCTAGTATTACTTCACAAGATAGACACACAGCGAGATCGAATTCAATCATTTAATTGAAAACAACTCATCGTTCTCCAGCCTAGCGGTATTGTTTCTCAAGACAGGTGAAATGGTTGCCGAGCAACACAGGGTAGCACACTTTTAGATTGGCAGTGCATTTGGAAAACCAATCGTCCGCTACAAAATAAAGTTGGATTGATTGACGGATGGGGTTGAGGAACTCTGCTCCTGACACGCTGACTCTCTCTGCGTGCTCTGTGCTCCATGTCTCCTGTCTGCATGCTGACTCTCTCTACGTGCTCTGTGCTCCATGTCTCCTGTCTGCATGCTGACTCTCTCTGTGCGCTCTGTGCTCCATTTCTCCTGTCTGCATGCTGACTCTCTCTGCGTGCTCTGTGCTCCATGTCTCCTGTCTGACTCTCTCTGCGTGCTCTGTGCTCCATGTCTCCTGTCTGCATGCTGACTCTCTCTGCGTACTCTGTGCTCCATGTCTCCTGTCTGACTCTCTCTGCGTGCTCTGTGCTCCATGTCTCCTGTCTGCATGCTGACTCTCTCTGTGCGCTCTGTGCTCCATTTCTCCTGTCTGCATGCTGACTCTCTCTGCGTGCTCTGTGCTCCATGTCTCCTGTCTGACTCTCTCTGCGTGCTCTGTGCTCCATGTCTCCTGTCTGCATGCTGACTCTCTCTGCGTACTCTGTGCTCCATGTCTCCTGTCTGACTCTCTCTGCGTGCTCTGTGCTCCATGTCTCCTGTCTGACTCTCTCTGCGTGCTCTGTGCTCCATGTCTCCTGTCTGACTCTCTCAGCGTGCTCTGTGCTCCATGTCTCCTGTCTGACTCTCTGCGTGCTCTGTGCTCCATGTCTCCTGTCTGACTCTCTCTGCGTGCTCTGTGCTCCATGTCTCCTGTCTGACTCTCTCAGCGTGCTCTGTGCTCCATGTCTCCTGTCTGACTCTCTCTGCATGCTCTGTGCTCCATGTCTCCTGTCTGACTCTCTCTGCGTGCTCTGTGCTCCATGTCTCCTGTCTGCATGCTGACTCTCTCTGCGTGCTCTGTGCTCCATGTCTCCTGTCTGACTCTCTGCGTGCTCTGTGCTCCATGTCTCCTGTCTGACTCTCTCTGCGTGCTCTGTGCTCCATGTCTCCTGTCTGACTCTCTCTGTGCGCTCTGTGCTCCATGTCTCCTGTCTGACTCTCTCTGCGTGCTCTGTGCTCCATGTCTCCTGTCTGACTCTCTCTGCGTGCTCTGTGCTCCATGTCTCCGGTCTGCAGGCATGGGCCCGGTGCACATGAACGAGGTGCAGTGCTCGGGCTTCGAGAAGTCCATCACCGAGTGCCTCTTCGACAACGAGTCCCTGGGCTGCAGCCACGAGGAGGACGCGGCCGTGCGCTGCAACGTACCCGCCATGGGCTTCCAGGAGCAGGTGACCAACGGATCAGCCAATCACAGGGGCCGCTCTCAGACTCTTTAGTGAAATAATTTGTTGTTATGTATCGTTGCATGCAGAGGCAGGATAGTGTAACGGCTCTCCTGGCTAGCCAAAAGATACTGAGTTCGACCCCATGTCTAGAGTCTAACTATAGCATAATGTTTAACCAATACCTGCTCCTTAAAGGGGACACATTATACCACCAGGTGTGAGTGTGATTAGCCTTACAAGCCGTTTTGAAAATCTGCCCCATATGACATCACTAGTGGGCGTGTCAACCTAGATCTGTGCTGGATAGGTGAGCAACACTCACACCTGGTGGTATAATATGTCCCCTTTAATTACTATTATCCAGTACAGTATTGCAATGTATAGCTTCACGTCTATTGAAAAAAACTGTTAAATGATAGCGTTTAACCCTTGAATTCCTTGCCTCCTTGCGGGCCCCCAGTTGCGTCTGCGCGGGGGCCGTAACCCCTTCGAGGGCAGGGTGGAGGTGCTGGTGAAGAGGAACGGCTCCCTGGTGTGGGGCACGGTGTGCAGCGAGGGCTGGGGCACCATGGAGGCCATGGTGACCTGCCGGCAGCTGGGGCTCGGCTTCGCCAGCAGCGCCTTCCAGGTGAGACCCCCACCCGCGACGGAGCTACGGAGCTAATGGCTACAGAGCAACGGAGCTAACCACTATAAAGCTAAATGGAGCTAACGGCTACAGAGCTAAATGGAGCTAACGGCTACAGAGCTAAAAGGAGCTAACGGCTACAGAGCTAAATGGAGCTAATGGCTACAGAGCAACGGAGCTAGCCACTATAAAGCTAAATGGAGCTAACGGCTACAGAGCTAAATGGAGCTAACGGCTACAGAGCGAAATGGAGCTAACGGCTACAGAGCTAAATGGAGCTAACGGCTACAGAGCTAAATGGAGCTAACCCCTACAGAGCTAAATGGATATAGCCACTACAGAGCAAAATGGAGATATCCGCTAAAGTGCTAAATGGAGCTAACCTCTACAGAGCTAACTGCTGGGATTTTAGCGTCAAACAATCACAAATTTAACATAATGGAGTTTTTCAATTATTATTATTATTATTATTATTATTATTATTTATTTTATAAAAAATTTTTAGAAAGGGCAGAACAGCTGGATAGATATCTGTAAATCATTTTAGATTGAAACTTTTTATTTTGAACATTTTGTGTATTTTTTAAGGCAAATTTTCAAAGCTCTCAGTTACAACGTTTTTTGGGAGAGATATGCTGAATATATGCAACATTTTTTCAAACTCAAAAATAATCATTTGAATGATCGCGATTTCAATATTGACCAAAATAATCGTGATTATGATTTTTCCCACATTCGAGCAGTCCTAGGTTCGGACCAGGTGTTTTGGTTCTTTCTTCGTCGCGTTGTTGAGTCTAGGGACCTTAAAAAGCATGCATTGGAGAAGCTGATAACAAATCAAATGATTGAATGATAATTACTGACTTAATTACTTTCCGCCTCGCAGCGCTTTCTATCTCATCTAATCTCATTATATTCATTTTACAAATAAGTTGACCCTTTGTATATGAAATTACTTTTCTGTGTGGTTGTTTGTGTGTATGTGTGAGTGTGTGCGTGTTTATGCTTGTATGTGCTTGCAATTGTTTGTTTATGCGAGGCAGGCTTGCATAAGTGAGTGTGTGTGTGTGTGTGTGTGTGTTTATGTGTGAGTGAGTGTGGGTGTGTGTGAGTGTGTTTGTGTGGAAGCGTGTGTTTGTGTGTGTGTGTGTGTGTCTGTGCATGTGCATGCTTGTATGTGTGTGTGAGGGCCTGTGTATGTGTGGGTGTGTGTGAGCGTGTGTGTGTGTGTGAGTGTATAAGCGTGTGCGAGTGTGTGTGTCTGAGTGTATGCTTGTATCTGTGTGTGATGGCCTGTGTATGTGTGTGAGTGTGTCCATGTGTCAGCGTGTGTTTGTGTGTTTGTGTGTAAGCGTGTGTGAGTGTGTCTGTGAGTGTGTATGCTTGTAAGTTTGTGAGTTTATCTGTGTGTGTGTGTGCATGCTTGTATGTGTGTGTGTGTGTGTGTGTGTGTGTGTGTGTGTGTGTGTGTGTGTGTGTGTGTGTGTGTGTGTGTGTGTGTGTGTGTGTGTGTGTGTGTGTGTGTGTGTGTGTGTGTGTGTGTGTGTTATTCTTCTGGCGAAGAGCTTTCACATGTCCTCTGGGCTTCCATGTGGCCGTACATTTATAATCTTCATCCCTCCCTCTAAAAGCTGTCCAACATGTCGTATGTGGGAGGCCTTTAAAGGCCAGATGTTCAGCACAGCGTGTGTGTGTATGTGTGTGCGTGTGCGTGTGTGCGTGCCTACGTGCTTGTGTGTGAGTGCATGTCTGGAGTGAGTCAGATGTGTCCAAAAAGGTTTTGTGTCATCAATGGTCTGCTGAGCTGAAGACTTCGCCCAGTAAGGATCACAATAACATAGCAGAGGAATGAACTGTGTCCCGTCCTCTCCTCCCCATGGAGGGAAGAGGAAACTTCTACGTGTTTCACAAACTGCCCCCGGACCAGTTTAATGATTAACACGTCCTCCATTCTTTCTGCTCATTTTATTTTGCCTTGATTTAGCCGTTATTTTCCAACCGTTTTTTTCCCCAGCAGTTAACATACTTGTAATCAAAGTCTCTACAATCGATAAACATTCAGCAGTTAACCTGGCAATATTACACATTCCTTTTCCACCCTCGATTTAAATCATAAAAAAAACTGTTAAAAAATGTAAGCTTGTGGTCAGCATTTGTTTAACAGTCTGTCGCACTGCAGGTAAACACAATGTGTTTAAAGGTGTTTTACACAATGAGTTTAAAGGTGTTTTTTTGTTTGTGTTTCCGTCCCAAACTCGTTGGAATACATCTGTCCACGAACAGGCTCTCTATTATAGAAACTGTTAGCCTGTGGGCAGACTTAAATTCAGTGTTGTCTGAATCCGAGCATATGCTAGGACGACGGCGCGCTAGCACCATGCTAACTCCGGTTGTCATGGTGACACCGGGTTGTCAAGGCCGTGAAACACTAGCTTCCAGAAGGATGGTTTTATTTTACGACTTTCGTTGATATCATGATCGGGAGGATGTCTGAAGTTCGGATGCAGGTTAGTGTTAACGCTCCGGAGATTTATGAGGGGAAATAAAACATAAATAAAAAAAATACAGTTTTCGATCAGAGGCTGTACAAGAATTTAGGCCTACCACAAGGCAGGGAAAAGAAGCATATTAGCGCTATTAATAATAGTAGCA
>NC_082392.1:2009275-2049275 GCF_031168955.1 Gadus macrocephalus | reverse complement strand
CTTGGCACCTGGTTCTATGAACATCCTTAGTTTACCGACAGCGATTTATTGTTGCTTCTCTTTTATCGGACAAATGTACTTATTGTACGTCGCTTTGGATTAAAGCGACGGCTAAATGTAAATGTAAACGTAGATGTAACGACCGCCTCGCTGCACAGTACCCCTCCATCCATCCAGCCCCTTAAAGTTGAGGAGCGACGGCCAGTCTTTGGTCCTCAGTAGGTCATGTGATGCGGTCATGTGATGCGGTCATGTGATGCGGTCGTGTGATGCTCTAACTCCTCCCCTCTTCTCCCAGGAGGCTCCCTGAGCTCTGAGTCGGAGCAGGCGTTCCCCGGCCTGCTGAACAACCAGGTGACCCACCGCTAAAAGAGCGGGAAACCTTGAGAGAGGCCCCGCCCCCAGCCCTACGTCGTTTCCATGGAGAGTCTGACGCCTAGCAACCACCCGTCTCCTCTCTCCGTTGTGTGTGTGTGTGTGTGTGTGTGTGTGTGTGTGTGTGTGTGTGTGTGTGTGTGTGTGTGTGTGTGTGTGTGTGTGTGTGTGTGTGTGTGTGTGTGTGTGTGTGTGTGTGTGTGTGTGTGTGTGTGAATGGTTCCAACTTCGACAGTCGGGAAAGCGACGTGAAGATGCAGCTCTCTTTTGAACTACGACCACAACCATCCCAGCTACCCCCTTCTCCGCTAATACCACCACCACCACCACCATCACCACCAACCCCACCATCACCACCACCACCACAAGCCCTGACCAAACAGAGACCAAACCGACCATGCCCTCTAATCCCCATTTTCAATTCGCAAACTCTAACCCCCTTCGAAGTGACTGCTCCCGGAATTGAGGCAGCTATTACGCTGTTTTGGTTTGCAAAGGCTAACTGCATGCTAGCAGAGCTAAAGGCTAGCCCAGCTTATTGCTAGCAGGGCTAAAGGCTATCCCAGCTGACTGCTAGCCCAGCTAACCGCTAGCAGAGCTAAAGGCTAGCCCAACTAACCACTAGCCGGGCTAAAGGCTAGCCCAGCTAACCGCTGGCAGAGCTAAAAGCTAGCCCAGCTAACCGCTCCCATGGTCAAAATCTCAGGAGCCAGCCGCAGCTTAATCGAGCCGCTTCCCGCTCAGCGAGTCTTTTAAACTCCTCCTCTCGTTTTAATGATGTGTCCCCGCGGCGGCCGGGTCTGTCGTCAGGTGCGGCGGTGTCTTCCAGAGTGCGTCGGCTTTGAGGAGCGTTAATTAAAGGGAATCCTCCGGAGTGGGGAGCGCCGCGGCTCAAAGCCCCGTCCCGTCGCGGCGCGGCGCGGGCCGGCGACCCCGGGACCCGGGGACGGGCGGCTCACCGGCTCCGCCGCTCGGCGGGGAGAGGACGGGTCGGACTCAGCCTTAGCAGTAATCCTTTTATTTTTTTTCATCTTGCTCATTAGTTGAAAGTGCGTTTTTTTTATTATTTTTTTAGCTCGTTGGAGATGTCTTATGGTTAATTATTAAGTGCCGTTACCTTCATCTTATCCGTCTCCCCCACTTCTGCACAAGTGTTTTAATGTGCCCACCGGAGTCTTGCGGTCGATCTTTACCTTATAGAATTCTTCTTCTTACTCGATTTTCTTACCAGGCTTATCCTCTGTTCTGTGCCGTCATTAGAGGTTCTAAGTCTCTAAGAGTTTCATCACAGGTGACGATCATTGCATGAAACCTTTCTAATTAATCCAAATACCGATCAGACTCACCATTTATTTATGGTGCCTTTCGTGCCAAACGGCTCTTCAAAGTGCTTTTCAACAAAACAAGAGGAATTAAATTAACAGTAAAAATAAAGAATAATAAACAACCGTTACAAAAAACCGAATTAAGAAAATGTGAGAGGTGGAAAAATGTAACGAAAAATGACCTAACCGCACTGCTTTAGCTTTTGAGTGTAACAAGATGGTGGCAAATGCTTTTTAAGTCGTGATGTGAAGCACGGATTTCGGGAATGTTACAAGACCCCAAAAGATGCCAAATCCCCTTTTGGTGCTTGTGTAAACTCTAAACACTCTGACACCCAATTAGTAACTTATTGTTAAAAGTCAGGGATTTTAAAGTTTTAGTTAGTCCTTTTAAACAGTGTTTTTGTTTTTGTACAAAGATGTGTGTAAATCATATTTTATTGTACATCTTTACTGGTGCTATAGCTGATCCTCTGTTTTCTGAGGAAGCAGTGATCGGCCTGATTATCTGTTTACTTGCGGTGTACTTGAACAGAATGTAAGTAAACCTAAATATGCTTTGTGTTAACTCAAATAAAGGTATGAGGCAATCCGATTTCTCACTGACTTTAACTGTTGTTTCTATAGTCGTGGATGACCTTTCCCATCAGCTGTTAACACAGTGACACCTTCCTTTACCCTAATTGGAGTACGCTATTTAAGGTATAGGAGGTGTCCTTAAAGGCTTAATGTGAAAGCAGTTTAACGAGGCAAAAAACTAGGAGAGAATATTCCCACATCTAGATCATTTTAGGACTAGCTCTGGTTAAAGGAAAAGAACGATTTATCTTTGATTAGATTTTCACAAATGATAACCTTTCTTAATTATTTCTGAATGTGTACAATTAGAGTAAATCAGATAAGATTTGTTTTGTCCTTCAGAGCGGATTTAACTGCCACACGCATTCATCAAACAACATTTATTACATAGTGAACATGTCAAGATATAGCACATAAATAAACTCAATAGCCAAGGCGACAGCAAGTGATTTGCTGAGGACACAAACTGTCATGTTGGTGCAATTCTACTTGCAATTTGTAATTCTGAGGTGCATCATAATGGGGATGATAAACCCTTAGATAACAAAAGTTAACTCTGCCTGGTCCCCATAACCCTTATCTCTTTCCTCTTCTTCGTCTCAATCTTCCACTCTAATGGATTACAATTGCAACCTTAAATAATAAATAGAGCTATCCTTTTAATATATGCATATCTGGAGCATCCCAGCAGTCACTCACAATAATACATGATGTTCTCCAGGGACGCGGGAAGTGGGGGTGCTTAGGGTGCTGCATCACCCCCCCACCCTGGCGGCCTCTGGCTGTAACCGCAAGTGAGAAGGTTTTCTGAAAAAAATCAATACTTTTTTTTATTTTTATAATTTTATCATACATCATGATTTTTCATTAAATTATTGACATCCACCCTTTTTATGATGTTTATCATATTATCATTTCCTTTTATTCAGAACATTGTCTGAGTAGGCTGACGTAGGCTATGACGCACAACGCAGAACTGTCGATAGCTGAATATCGTACTATGCTGATTTTACATAAGCATGTTGGTGTTCAACATCTGTTGTAGTGAACATTCTAAAACTGGTGTAAAATGTTGCTGCCATATTAATAGACACGTTGAATGTTATCGTTATGATTCTGGAATCCCGCACGTAAACTGGTTGGCAAAAAAAGAGCAAAGACGGACGGTTCACTTGACGGAGAAACCGTCACTTTCCTCATATCAGACAACTCGTAACTCTGGATGAAAATGAAGGCTTTATTTTATTGTCACTTTCCTTTTAAACCTTTAGAAATAACCTCCTGAATCCTTGTTATAACGCTGTGTATAATCCCGGACCGCAACAGCTTGTCGGCATGTTGTTAGTGTGTGAAATTCAGCCCAGTATCAGCCGAGTTGACTCTAATTTCCACATTGTTTACTTGCTAACGTTTGTGAATAACAGTGGCTAGTTGGCAGAACTCTTTTTACACACCAGTAGAGTGTTTATCAGAGCGGAGCCCTGAATGTGACGTCACCCGTCATCTCGTCTCTGTAAACAATGGATGTTGCGCAGCATTTATTATGACGTCATTATATAGACTCTCTCTCAGCACCCCCCCCCCCTTGGACTGACTTCCCGTGTCCCTGGTGTTACCCCCTATGTTTTATTCTATACATTTCGACAGTGTTACCCCTTATGGGTTTTTCATGACGACGGATAAAAAACGACAGTTTTTTTTACGTTTCATTTGATATAAACTACAGTGTTACCCCTCATGTTTTTTTCCCATGATGACTTATGAAAAACAACAGTGTTACCCCTTATATTTTACTTGACAAAGACAACAGTGTTACCCCTTGTGTTTTTTTTCATGACGACCAATAAAAAACAACAGTGTTACCCCTTATGTTTTTTTTCATGACAACCAATAAAAAAAGGAAGTGTTACACCTTATGGTTTTTTTCGTGACTACCAAAGAAAGACGACAGTGTCACCCCTCATGTTTCATTTGATAAAAACGACAGTGTTACCCCCTATGTTTTAATTGATAAAGATCGACAGTGTTACCCCCTATGTTTTAATTGATAAAGATCGACAGTGTTACCCCCTATGTTTTAATTGATAAAGATCGACAGTGTTACCCCCTATGTTTTAATTGATAAAGATCGACAGTGTTACCCCTTGTGTTTTAATTGATAAAGATCGACAGTGTTACCCCCTATGTTTTAATTGATAAAGATCGGCAATGTTACCCCCTATGTTTTAATTGATAAAGATCGGCAGTGTTACCCCTTGTGTTTTAATTGATAAAGATCGGCAGTGTTACCCCTTGTGTTTTAATTGATAAAGATCGACAGTGTTACCCCCTATGTTTTAATTGATAAAGATCGACAGTGTTACCCCCTATGTTTTAATTGATAAAGATCGACAGTGTTACCCCCTATGTTTTAATTGATAAAGATCGGCAGTGTTACCCCCTGTGTTTTAATTGATAAAGATCGACAGTGTTACCCCTTGTGTTTTTTTCATGAAGACCAAAGAAAAACAACAGTGACACCCCCTAAGTTTTATTTGATAAATATCGACAGTGTTATGTTTTTGCAGGGATCCGAACATGAGCTGTTCAGAGTGTTAACCTCTGAACTTAACAATGCACAATCAAGACACCGGATAACGTCATCACAAAGGTTATACTTGACTTTATAATTCGCATGAAATAGAGATAAGAGTCTTCCAACAGATGACATCAGTTTTTTTTCATGACGACCAAAAAAACAACAGTGTTACCCCTTATGTTTTTTTTCATGACGACCAATAAAAAACAACAGTGTTACCCCTTATGTTTTAGATATTTTATTTGACAAAGAGAACATTGTTACCCCTCATGTTTCATTTGATTCAAATGACAGTGTTACCCCTTATGTTTTTTTTTTTTGACGACCAATAAAAAACAACAGTGTTACCCCTTATGTTTTTTTTCATGACAACCAAAGAAAAACAACAGTGTTACCCCTTATGTTTTCTTTCATGACGACCAATAAAAAACCACAGTGTTACCCCTTGTGGTTTTTTTCATGACGACCAAAGAAAAACGACAGTGTTACCCCCTATGTTTTATTTGATAAATATCGACAGTGTTACCCCTTATGTTTATTTCATGACGGCCGATAAAAAAACGACAGTTACCTCTCATGTTTTTTCCATGTTGACCAATAAAAAACGACAGTGGTACCCCTGTTGGCGTTTATGCAGGGATCCTAACCTGAGCTGTTTAGAGTGTTAACCTCCGAACTTATCAATGCACCATCAAAACACAGAATAAAGTGAACACAATGGTTATACTTGACTTTATAATTCGCCTGAAATAGAGATAAGAGTCTTCCAACAGAGGTCATCAACCGGACTTGAACCCCGGTCTCCAGTGGGTTAGGCAGAGTGCACTCCACTGCACCACTGAGGCGATGACAATACACAATTATCAATCATCAATAAAGAGGATATACATGACATTAAAATGTATGTGTGTATTTCTATTATTTCCCTTATGTTTTTTTTCATGACGAGTCTTGACGACCAATAAAAAACGACAGTGTTACCCCTTACGTTTTTTTCATGACAACTGAAAAAAAACGACAGTGTTACCCCTTATATTTTATTTGACAAAGAGAACAGTGTTACCCCCTATGTTTTAATTGATAAATATCGACAGTGTTACCCCTTATGTTTTTTTCATGACGACTGATAAAAAACGACATTGTTACCCCTTATGTTTCATTTGATAAAAACGACAGTGTTACCCCTCATGTTTCATTTGATTCAAATGACAGTGTTACCCCTTATGTTTTCTTTCATGACGTCCAATAAAAAACAACAGTGTTACCCCTTATGTTTTTTTTCATGACGACCAATAAAAACGACAGTGTTACCCCTTATGTTTTTTTTCATGACGACCAATAAAAAAACGACAGTGTTACCCCTTGTGGTTTTTTTCATGACGACCAAAGAAAAACAACAGTGTTACCCCCTATGTTTTATTTGATAAATATCGACAGTGTTACCCCTTATGTTTATTTCATGACGGCCGATAAAAAACGACAGTTACCTCTCATGTTTTTTCCATGTTGACCAATAAAAAACAACATTGGTACCCCTGTCGACGTTTATGCAGGGATCCTAACCTGAGCTGTTTAGAGTGTTAACCTCCGAACTTATCAATGCACCATCAAACACTGAATAAAGTGAACACAATGGTTATACTTGACTTTATAATTCGCATGAAATAGAGATAAGAGTCTTCCAACTGAGGTCATCAACCGGACGTGAACCCCGGTCTCCAGGGGG
This sequence comes from Gadus macrocephalus, assembly GCF_031168955.1. NCBI lineage: Eukaryota > Metazoa > Chordata > Actinopteri > Gadiformes > Gadidae > Gadus > Gadus macrocephalus. The sequence continues at coordinate 2,042,692 of NC_082392.1, read as the reverse complement.
TTAGGCAGAGTGCACTCCACTGCACCTTTGAGGCGATGACAATACACAATAATCAATCATCAATAAAGAGGATATACATGACATTAAAATGTATGTGTGTATTTCTATTATTTCCCTTATGTTTTTTTTCATGACGACTAATAATGAACAGTGTTACCCTTTATGTTCTTTTTCATGACGACCAAAAAAAAGCAACAGTGTTACCCCCTTTATGTTTTTTTTCATGACGACCAATAAAAAACAACAGTGTTACCCCTTATGTTTTTTTTTTCATGACGACCAATTAAGAAAACAAAAGTGTTACCCCTTACGTTTTTTTTCATGACAACCAAAGAAAAACAACAATGTTTTATTTGATAAATATCGACAGTGTTACCCCTTATGTTTATTTCATGACGGCCGATAAAAAACGACAGAGTTACCCCTCATGTTTTTTCCATGTTGACCAATAAACAACAACAGTGGTACCCCTGTTGACGTTTTTGCAGGGATACAAACCTGAGCTGTTTAGAGAGTTAACCTCCGAACTTATCAATGCACCATCAAGACACAGAATAAAGTCAACACAATGGTTATGCTTGACTTTATAATTCGCATGAAATAGAGATAAGATATCAAACAGACTTGAACCCCGGTCTCCAGGGGGTTAGCTCACAGCTCCCTCCACTTCCCACTGAGGATTGTAATTTGTCTGTAGTTATGAATGACATGATAGCATTACGTTTAAAATTAAAGATATGGTGTTTTCCACAGAAATTGAGCCGCAGTCTCCAGTGGGTTAGGCAGAGTGCACTCCACTGCACCACTGAGGCGATGACAATACACAATAATCAGTCATCAATAAAGAGGATATACATGACATTAAAATGTATGTGTGTATTTCTATTATTTCACTTATGTTTTTTTTCATGACGACCAATAAAAAACGACAGTGTTACCCCTTATGGTTTTTTTCATGACGACCAATAAAAAACAACAGTGTTACCCCTTTTGTTTTTTTTCATGACGACCAATAAAAAACAACAGTGTTACCCCTTATGGTTTTTTTCATGACGACCAAAGAAAAATGACAGTGTCAGCCCTCATGTTTCATTTGATAAAAACGACAGTGTCACCCCTCATGTTTCATTTGATAAAAACGACATTGTTACCCCTTATGTTTCATTTGATAAAAACGACAGTGTTACCCCTCATGTTTCATTTGGTTAAAACGACAGTGTTACCGTTTGTGTTTTTTTTCATGACGACCAAAGAAAAACAACAGTTTTGCCCCCTATGTTTTGTTTGATAAATATCGACAGTGTTACCCCTTTTTTATTTTTCATGACGACCAATAAAAAACAACAGTGTTACCCCTTATGTTTTTTTTCATGACGACCAATAAAAAACAACAGTGTTCTCTCAACGACGAATGCTGCATGAAATTAGGACGCAAAGCAGCGCCATTAAAAGGTACAACACTGACCCCTTGTGGTCAAACAGAAAAGCACACGCGCGCACACACCCACACACTAACAAATATTATACATTTTATCTCGCTTCATTCATTTAAATACAATATATTGTCATAAAAGCAGTTCAATACGTATACAGTTCTTTTTTTACTTGTGATTACATTTCGTTAGCCTCATACAATAATTGTCTAAGTCATATTTTAAACTTCATCGTGTATATAGCGTTTAAAATGCCCTAAGTCAAATAGATGAGTTAGCAGATAGTGATTATGGAATGTAAAATGCACTCTGATTGGTTAAGGATAAAGCCAATCAGGCACAGTGAATCAGCAGCGTTAGAAGCGTAGAGTTGGGTTAGATAGGCCTATCAAAATTTGGCCAAAATATGAATTAGGCAATTATTCTTTGAGTCTAACAATAAGTTGTTTGATACTTTCAACCACAGTAAACCATCAGATCAGCCCAAACTGCATAATCCCCCGTTTTCATCTTAATGTATAGTTTTATGAAAACGATCAAGAAGTGCCTTTCAACACATTTCAACGCAACAAAGTTATTAATACAAAACATGATATTATGTATTAATTACTTTAAAACGTTTCCTCAATTGATTGTGTAAGAGCACCAAAGTAGGGCCTAGTGTTTCATTTGGGGGTTTAAATGGTAACTTTACTGGTGTTTAGCATACAGCTAACCTTGTCTGCTCCTGTTTCGCACCCCTTGGTTAGACAATTACAGATCAAAACACTGGATCAGTTTCTTCCCTGTCTGAACCGGTCGGCCCATATGAGGTATTGGCAGCAGGGGGGATGTTTACAGTAAGGCCAATTAAACCAACACTTCATGCCAAGAGACACGGCCCCATGACCTATAAATCTGGTGAATTACGGCTGTCATAAGTACAGTTGTTTCAGAGCGAGTCCGGGTGGTTCCCTGTTTCTTTGTTCAGCCTCTCACAGACGCCGGCTTGGGAGTGGATCCAGCTCGTCTCTCACTTTTAATCTACTGCCAACTGTTTTAGAGACGTTTAAGGCCTTTCTCTTCAAGGGAGGGCATGGGTTCTAATCATGGGTTTTAAAATGTATTTTTCGTTGCACAACACATACAGAATGGAAATTAAAACATGCTATTCTGCCAAAAAAGCTGATTTTGATCTTAAATTAAATCTTGGGGTCTTTCTTGAGTATAATGACCCTCATGAGACATCCTGAGGCGCAGGCCCGGGAATGCCGTCTGAAGTGCTGTTACCCCGTCCCAGGTCGTTCTTATGAACACAGACCCCAAGGGGACCCCAAGTCCCTGTTCCCTTTACGAGGTCACCCTGTTCCTAACCCTAACAAAACCCTCACCCTAAAACCTAGCCCTTAAACGTAAACCTAACACTAAACCCTTACCCTTAAACATAAACCCAACACCAAAACCAAATCCTAAAACCCAAACTAAACACTAAAAACAAATGCTCACCCTAAAACATATCCCCAACCATGAAACCAAACCCTAAAAACCCAGCCCAAGCCTTGAACAAAACTCTAACCCGGCAGCAAAACCCTGAAACCGAACCCAAGTAGGAAACCATAACCCTTTATCAAACACTAGAACCAAAGATCAAACCCTGAAACCTAACCCAAGTAGGAAACCATAACCCTTTATCAAACACTAGAACCAAAGGCCAAACCCTGAAACCTAACCCAAATAGGAAACGGTAACCCTTTATCAAACACTAGAACCAAAGATCAAACCCTGAAACCTAACCCAAGTAGGCAACCGTAACTATTTATCAAACACTAGAACCAAAGACCAAACCCTGAAACCTAACCCAAATAGGAAACCGTAACCCTTTATGAAACACTAATAATAATAATAATAATAATACATTTAATTTAGAGGCGCCTTTCAAGACACCCAAGGTCACCTTACAGAGCATATAGTCATCATTCAAAACTATGTAAAACAGACTAGGAATAAAAGGAAAACAGAGGTTAAACATGAAGAATAATAATAATTAATAACACTCAAAGACGCCTAAAGTGAAGGGGGGACCTCACTAACCACCAAAGTAGACCACTAGAACCAAAGACCAAACCCTGAAACCTAACCCAAATAGGAAACCGTAACCCTTTATCAAACACTAGAACCAAAGACCAAACCCTGAAACCTAACCAAAATCGGAAACAGTAACCCTTTATCAAACAGTAGCCAGGCGCCCCCTAGCTGCCTTGCACCGCCCCTGCACCCAAGACAGTCAGTCGCTGGGAGTTTATTTGACAGATTACCCTGCAGAGGTTCTGAAACTGTATCAAGGGTCTTTAAGCAGGCGGTCGTAAACATAAGAAACAGTCAGACAGCCGCCATCACCTGCTCTTTCTGCCACAGAAACACTCCCTATATGGATGTCCTTGTTTCAGGGACCACCAACTGCGCTGGTCGTGGTGTGTGTGTGTTGAGTGTGCGTGTGCGTGTGCGTGTGCGTGTGCGTGTGCGTGTGTGTGTGTGTGTGAGAGAGAGAGAGATTAGGGATACTTCAAGCTCCTAGACAAGATGTCTCAGGCTCACCCCCCATAGGAGAGATATCCATCTATTGTATTTATAGGAAAAGGATGGGGAACGTCAACAGATGAATCTGCTTTCTTTCTGTCCTGTGGCTAAAATAATGAAGGGATGGTGGATAACTTTGTTGCTTGTTCTAAACCCTGACCCCAGGTTTAAGTTATGTCTCCTGGCTGGTCCGTCTAAACAGCCGCTGTCGTCGTAAACGATGTCCAACGTCGTCTTGACAAACAACAGCCCCTCGCAGAACATCCGTGATAAAAAAATATAAAAACACGATTTTCTTTTTCGGTTCTGAAGGCAGAATTAATCAAGTCCAGCTGTGACTCCAGCGCCCCCAGAACTCCTCCAGCCGACGGATTGTTCGCCTGCCTTGCTCTCGGACAGTTCCCCCACCAGCCGGCCGCAGGGCTCCGCTTGACCCCTCCCGCCCGTTACTCACCGTGAGGAACTGCCGCAGCTTGTTGGATTTGGAGCGATGGCTTCCAGAACATTACTCCCCGCCGGGACAGGAAGGAAATATCGCAGCAACAAGTCGAAGCGAGGAGGGGAGCGGGAGCGTTTGTTTGGACGGTGGGGTCGCTAAATCACGGTGACTGATGCCGGGGGGAGCGCTGCTGCAGGTCGGTGTTGTGAGTGAGTAGGCTACGGTTAGTGAGTGAGAGGAGACAGCATGAGTTAAAATCTTCTTTTTTTATTACCATACAATTGTGGGATTAAGAAAAACCGTTGCATTTGAAAAAGAAATTACCAAAAAAAACAAAATGCTTAAATCATTGAATTGGCGTACATCAGAATAAAAAGTATCAATAATAATAATAATTAATATATCCAACTAAATTATTAAGCCAATTATTTAAGGACGAAAAATCAACATAAAAAAAATACAAAAATTAAAAAGTAGAACGATTTACATTAGAGCCTTAGCATTAGGATATAAATAACATGAAACGTCAGAGGAAAGTTCTGTCTGTGCATTTTGTCCTGTAAATAAAGTTTATACTGAACCTTCGGTCCTCGGACCACAATCAAAATTCCCGGTTTCCCCGGCAGATCCAGCCGTACATTAGGACACGACCCCTCGCTATCAGGTCACCATACCCTAAAGCCCTTCAACCACGAAGCAGACACTGAGCCACACCACGACCCCCACCACACGACTAGGGTCTCTGGACCCCCCCCACGGCACCGCGGCCCGGGCACCACAAAGGCAACATTCACCGTCGCTCGGGGGGGGGGGGGGGGGGGCGCTACACGAGAGCACTTGTGGAACTCCGGAGGAGGAGGGGGAGGTGCTGCAGATATAAGAAGGAGGAGCATGCATCGCGGACAGGAAGTAGGGCGGGACAGGAAGTAGGGCGGGACCGCACCGTAGTCACGACAACAACACGCACGGCACGCTACCGAAGAGAGTATAAAACCAGCCGTGGAACGAGGATGAACGAAGGGGTACGTCACGCACAAGGAAGGCCGCACTCTCCTCTCTAACGAGGAGGACAAATCTCTGCACGGGCCGAGGAAAGTAGAAGACTTAAGTTAATACACGAGTAGCAAATACATGGAGAGAGTCGATAATCATACTGTACATACATACGAGTCAGATCGTTAGTTCATGGGGAGCAGATTGTTGGTACGCAGTTGTAAAGAGTGTCGGTGGTTTTGGTGGTGGTGTCGTCCGGGGTGGTGTTTCGACAAAGTCCTCACAAGCCACCAGAAGTGTGTGTGTGTGTGAAGCGGGTCCCCAGAAACACGCGCTCCCCGCCCGCTGGGTTCCTGCAGGACGGAGGGAGAGAGCGTTAGTGTGAGTGTTGGAGCGCAGCCCGGCCTGGTGGGACCGCCACCCAGCATGAGGCCTCTCACTCTGCAAAACACACCCTGCTTTCACCCGGGAAACATTAACCCTACGTTCAGAGACAGACAGACAGACTGACACTTTTCTGTTAGTGCTAGCCTTAGTGAAAAGTGCTCATTAATTAATTGTATTGTTGAATTATACAACAATACAACATATTTGAAATCTAATCTTCTCCGCTTGTTCCAAGAAATGCATTATGTTCTGGATTTTCATAGACGTTGCTGTCATCCTTGCTGCCCCGTTGGAACACAACTCAACCGTCTCCTGCCATCCCCAGGTACATCCCCAGGTACATCCCCAGGTATAATCAGGATAGCAGCGCCCCGGTCTGTACAGCGTCCTCCACACCAGACAGCACACAGTGGTGAAATATTGTCCTGTCGAGCGAGTCTCCCAAAGCGCTGAACATCCTCTCCAGCAGCGCCGGCTGCAGCCGTCGGCTGAGGTTGTGCAGGACCGGTTTGTGAAGCGGGTCAAGCAGCAGGGCGCTGTGGAGCTGGGAGGCCCGGGTTCCAGGTGTGCGTGTGCGTGTGCGTGTGTGTGTGTTCCAGTGGGGAGGGAGAGGAGGGGGGGGGGGGGGGGGAGACAGTTGGCTCGGCCTTCCAGTAAATGACTCGTTCAGTGGGCCCTGAGGACCTCAGTGGGGTTGGAGCAGACGCCGACCCACCAGAAGCAGATCCATCAGTGTCGGCCGGCCTTCTGCCTGGGACCCCCCCCCCCACCCTGAACCCAGGGACCCCCCCCTGGACGACTCGGGTCCAAGGTGGCCCAGAGCCAGGTGAGGGGCGGGGGCCGCCATCAGGCCGGGTGGAGGGAGGAGGAGGGGAGGGGAGAGGAGACTAGGGGAGAGGAGGGGAGAGGAGGGGAGAGGAGGAGAGACTAGGGGAGAGGAGGGGAGACTAGGGGAGAGGAGGGGAGACTAGGGGAGAGGAGGGGAGACTAGGGGTGATGAGAGGAGGGGAGAGGAGGAGAGAGGAGGGGAGACTAGGGGAGAGGAGGAGAGACTAGGGGAGACTAGGGGAGAGGAGGGGAGAGAAGGGGAGGGTAGGGGAGAGGAGGGGAGACTAGGGGAGAGGAGGGGTGACTAGGGGAGAGGAGGGGAGACTAGGGGAGAGGAGGGGAGAGGAGAGGAGGGGAGGAGAGACTAGGGGAGAGGAGGAGAGAGGAGGAGAGAGGAGGGGAGAGGAGGAGAGACTAGGGGAGAGGAGGGGAGACTAGGGGAGAGGAGGAGAGACTAGGGGAGAGGAGGGGAGAATAGGGGAGAGGAGGGAGAGGAGGGGAGACTAGGGGAGAGGAGGGGAGGGTAGGGGAGAGGAGGGGAGAGGAGGGGAGGGTAGGGGAGAGGCTAGGGGAGGGGAGAAGGGGACGGGAGGACAGTCTAGGGGAGGGGACAGGAGGAGAGGTGAGGGAAGAGGACAAGAGGATAGGAGGAGAGTAAAGGGGAGAGGCAGACTGGCGGACTGAGAGGCCTAAGATGGAGATTGATCGCCTGTATCAGTGAATATGGTCTCTGTTGGCCCGCGGTGGTCCCCCCCCCTCCACCTCCGCTGCGATGGCCATGTCAACGCTCGACTGCTCCTCTCTCAACAGCTCCTTATAAAAGACTCCCGGTTTACATTCCTCCCCTCCGTGCGACGAGGTGCTCTGTGCTCAGTTTCGACCGAGGACGACGATCGGTCCAGAACACAGACCCCAAGCCCCGCGTCCTGGGGCCGCTCTCTATCCGAGGTCACCCTGGCCCCAACCTTAACATAAATCTCTCACCCTGAAACCAAAACCTAAAATCGAACCCTTAAACGTAAACCTAACACCAAACCCTTACCCTAATCCTGAAACCAAACACTTAACCCTAAAACCAAACGCTAAAACCCACCCCAAACCTAACCCTAAAAACCAAACCTAACCCTAAAACCAAACCCTAAAACCTAACCCTTAAACATAAACCTTACACCAAAGGTGGTTCTGAACACGAGAGTCCATCTCAAGGAGTCCGAGGCCTTTAGTTGAAGACCTCCGCCGTCGCCAAAGCAATGGAGCGGACCGGTTTCAGGTCTGTCACCGTTGAGGTCTGGTGTACCTGCGTGGCTCACAACGGTCGCTACAGTGGTGTGTTTAACCGCTCCAGAATGGTCCTACACACCAGGGTGAATCCGAGAACCCGATGTTCCTGCTCCATTTTACGGTTCACTTTGGCGCCAATGAAAACAACACGGCCCAGATCGTCGATAAACTCACCCGACACATCGTTCTCACAATGTGAAGATCCCCAGATGTCACTGAATTAGTGACTGGAAAACCTTTAAAAGGGGCCGACCACAGAATCCCTGAAACGGATCCAGGAATGAAAGCACCAGCGTGGACACTGACCGCATACCTACGGAGGGAATTCTGCGCAGAAGTGTAATTCTGCCTAAACTGCTGTTCTGCATCCCGCTAAAGCCTGAGGTATTCGCCTAATAATCTTCAGTTGTCAGTTGGCCTCTCCACAGCTCAGCGGTGTAAAACAACCAGGCAGAGAGCAGAGCCACGGTGGGGAGTCGTGATGGGAGTTGGCGGCTGAGTGTTTTCTTGGTTGATGGAGCGGGTTGGTGTATGGATGGACGGGGAGAGAGCACTGATGATTTGCTCGGGGGGTGGGGTGGGGTGGGGTGGGGGTGGACGGATGGAGGGATTAACTGGGAGGATGATGGAGGGTTGGGTAAATGGTTTGGGGAGGGAGGCAGGATGGATGGGGAGGGTGTATCTTGGTGGCTTAGCATCACTGTGTTTCCCAGGCGGAAGCCATGTGACCAGGTTGGAGGTGAGAAGACTTGACGTTGCGGTACATGATGCTCTGGGATTCAACTCCAAGCGGATGACGGACGGACAGACGGATCCATGAGAGACAGTCGGCGGTCGATCAACAGTTCATCCTAACCCTCGACACAGTCAAGTCAAACAAGAGAAGAGTGTCCGTGAGCTAAACCCTTGTCCCTGGGAAGGGATGAATACATCAAACAACTTCTGCTCCCTAGAGAGGAGGCCGCATCCCAGAGCGTTCGTTGGAGCACTCGGTGGTCTGCGGTCTCCAATGGAAACGGGGGCACGGCCCGAAGCACGCAGGTCTCCTGAAGGCCCACGAGAGTGGAGATGGGAAGGCTGGCGGGCGGACAGAGCTCCCACTCCTGAACCAGAACCACGTTTCAATAAACAGCAATAGAGTTCAGAAGAACATCTCTACTGCTGAATATTTAACTCCAGACATGACGAGGCAGGAGGGGATTCAAGGTGAAACCAAAACAGTTCCAGCAGCCTTTCAACAAACACACACACATCACTCACCATGGCTGGCTCTATCTGCCCAGGCTGCGGTCTTCAAAGAGAGTGACCTCGATCTGGATAGCCTCTCGTTAGGGAACATGATTTAAAACAGGGTTCGATATATTTCCCCCCCCCCCACACAAAACCACCCAAGAACACGCATAAAGAATGCCGTGTCATGTTGTATCACGGTAATAGTTTTGTTTAACTTGGTCAAGCGTGGAGTCTTGTTTTTCTTCTCGGTTCGTCTACAGATTGCATTTATCACCGCCTCCTTCGTTTGGCCTCAATCACAGCTTGTACCGTTTGGCACCGACGCAAAACCCTGTACTGATGGAAAACGAAGTATGAAAATACACAACACTTCAACGGTCCTCGGGCAGGCTCGAGAGAGCGGAGCGAGATGGATGGACCACGTTCCGCCTTCTCCAAACATCCCTGAAGATGTTGGATGGAGATAAGGTCCAGGGGGGGGGAGGTCACTGGAAGCAGGGCCTGCCTCCCGCCTCCACGCTCCTTCCTCCTCGCTCCTTCCTCCTGGCTCGGAGCGGTGAGCCACGGATCCTGGTTAGGATTAAAACCGTGTTCCCTGGAATCATTTTAGTCCATAAACGCTTCATCCTGTGTGAGTCAACTCGCAAACGGAAGAGATCTGCAAGCTTGAATATGAACCACTTTGTTGTTTCATCCTAGGAGGCCTGCTGAGGCCTCTCTTAAGCCTTCCTTAAGTCGTAGGTTTGATCCGTTAACAGGAATATCGCCGCTCTTCAAATGTGATTATGGGGGCGTTCTGTGATTCACGCCAATCGTTAAAATACTTTGTTTTGTCGTTAAAGCCGTGGTTTGGGAAGCGTTCAACGCGGTTTACCAGAGCTTTTTTGAGTGTACTTTCTACTGGTTTGTCAGGCATCCCTTACTGGGCCGGTTCACACGTAACATCTGCAGTGGGGACGATGGTATGTCTCATAAAGGTCTGCTTGATATACTGGTCTTCAGCTAGGGGGGTCTGCCTCATCTTTGGATGGACTTTAATTGGGCTTCTTAAAATGTCCAACATTATGAGTTATGAGAAACCTTCTGCTGCGCTCGGAGGTTTTTAATCCGCTGAGGTTTGAAGTAGTTTTTTTAAGTCTTCGAGTGAAGGACTCCTGTCCATGTGGCCATGAATACCTCACCTGCCATTTTTTTCACTTTGTTAAAAGGGATCAAAACGGTGTTCAAAACGGTATAAGGGTCAATCCTATCAGCGAAGCGCATTAAAAAGGGTAATGCTATTTCTTTAAGATCTGAAATAGTATACAGTATATATAGTTTTATGAATAATCTTTATTCAAATAATAACCAGATGGTTACTTTAAGATCATAAATGAAGCCTTTTGGACTCCACCAATATATGACCTTCCGGGTCGAAGAACAGACCTCTGGTCAGAGTGGATAAGAAACAGATTTAGAGTCCAACGCTTTATCAATGCTTGTAAATCCAGCTCCCCTATCAAACCAGTGCAAGGTAAATGGGCTGCATTTACGTACCTGTGGCCACTCAAAGCACTGTACAAGGTTGTCAAACATTCAACCATGCATGCACACATCCAAACACAGACGGCGGTGTCAGCCACGCAAGGCGACAGCCAACTCGTCAGGAGCAGTCAGGGTGAGGCGTCTCGCTCAGGGACACCTCGACACCCAGCTAGGAGGAGCCGGGGATCGAACCGGCCACCCCAGGTTACCAGCCGACCCGCTCTACCTCCTGAGCCCGATGCCGCCCCATGTAATAATCAGCACAGGAGCCGACAGTGACGTGACACGGGGAGAAGGGGGGGCTCAGCTGCCTACAGTTTTAGCCAAACTCTGCGTTCCATAGGACCTTATTGTCTGCCCAGTGGCAACTCAATACCCTCAACCCCCACGGTACCCCCGACACACACACAGTGTGTGTGTGTGTGTGTGTGTGTGTGTGTGTGTGTGTGTGTGTGTACCGTGGGGGTTGAGGGTATTGAGTGTGTGTGTTTGAGAATTAGCTAAATATCAAATTTTCTTGCAGGCTCAGTGGGTAAACCCAGTTTTCCTTCCTGTGTCGTATTTAGGTCCGATTTCCCTTTCCCGGCTCCGATTAGTGACGGGAAAAAGGATTTTAGATTGTGTGGATCAATCAAAATGATCCCTCTAAAATCCATTTGATTGGTCCAGAAAAACGACTCAAAAACGTTTTGCAGAATTCTGAATTTCCTCTCGTCTCTTTGTTCTGGCTCGACCCAAGAGTTCTCCATGTCTACCTGCCCTTGGTTTGGGGAATTCTTCTGCTATAAACGTCAACATAAATCCCTGCAGATCTCCGGTCTCATATACGGGGAGAGGGGAGGAGGCGAGGGGAGGAGGCGAGGGGTGCACCTTTCCTCACGTCACTCTCTCCGTTACCACGAGGATGGTCGAGTGGAACGTTTTAACGGCTGATTATGGTTCCACCGTCAACGCAACGCATGGTTTTGGTTTTGGTTTCTGTTTCGGATTTTAGTGAGCGGACCAATCACAGCCCTTGCTGCTCCGTCGCCTCGAAGGAAAGTTACAATTGTTGGGAGGCGCACGTCACGCCCTCGCGGTGGACGCAAGGACGTGACGGGTCCGTAAACCTCCTTGCGTTGGCTCGAGGCGGAACCATAATCAGCCCTTGAGCCCTTTCATCATTTAGCCTCCAATTACAGACATGGTCGCTTGTAGCTTACTTCTTTTGCAGTCCGTGTTCTTTCACTTCCAAGTCCATCAGATTCAGAAGATACTACAGAAGCACAGAATCCTGCGCCTTCCATGAATCCCGTTCCCCCCCCAGCACTAACCCGATCCAAACCCCGGCAACCTTCTCCCCCACCTTGAATCCATAACCTTGATCGAGAGCAAGTGTCCTCGGAAGCAGCTGCAACGAGTGAAGGACGAACAACAGCAGCCCCCACAACCACAACAACAACAACAGCACGAGGACAAGGGCTTTGTGTCCTGAGGATGGAAGGATACAACTCGCAGTCCTCTCTCGATGGGGTCCGTGAGCAGCAGGCCTCGCGGGGCGTAGATCTTGTCGTTCTGCTCCTGGATGTACTTGGCAATCTTCTTCAGGACCTGCAGGCGAGGACCGGGAAGAGAAACGTTTGCTCTTAATATCATTTCATTTCCCATGGATACTGACTCTGCACAAACACACACGGGGATACAACTAATAGCAGACATGTCAGGAAGCTGAATGGGTGATTCCTAACTTTTGCTCTGCGCTCGCTCCCACACACAAGGCCAAAGATATTAAACCACTTGTTGTTTTGGTTAAGTGTCCTGTTCCGACTGACAGCATTTCATTCGTGGCTCGCGGATAAACGGCAGGACAGGTTCACGTTGTAGAGAGCACACGCAGGCGGACGTGATAAAAGACAAGTATTTGCTTGCTGACTTCACCAAAACGTTCACCAAAACGTCAATTATGTGAGAACTCACATTACATTTACATTAACACTTGGGGCATTTAGCAGACACGTTTATCCAAAGTGACTTAGTGAATTAGTACATTTGTCAGATGAAGGAGGAACGACAATGTATCACTGTCAGTAAAGTAAGGAAGTTAATAGTGCCAAGCACTAACAATCCCTAGGTTAACCCAGTCCACGTATACAACTAAGATAGCTAGGGTAAGATGCTACACAATGCCAAGTACTATTTTAAGTGCCAGGACGTACAACAGACAATAAGTTGGTAATAGTGGTGGGAGGGGGTGAGTGAGGTGTTGGCTATGCAGAGTCTAGGTGAACTCTGAACAAGTGAGTCACAGGCCTTCACGTTCATGTCATCACGTAAACGGGGAACGTAGGCATGCGAGGGAACGGACGCAGGCAAGTACCGACTGGATTCCCGTTTAAACTAAAGCTCATCTTACTTTCAAGCCGTGGCGGCCTGCAAATGGGCCTGGCAGCGCATTAAAGGTTATTAACTCATCCTTTAAATGCCTGCCTTGTTTTGACTTGAGTGAACCTCCGTGTTTAAGACATTGAGAGTGTGATGTGAATTACAGTTGGACCTAAACACGATTATAGATGTGGATAACAGAACAATGCCAGGCCAGATAACCATCATCGGAAAAGAGAAAGGCTGCATATGTTATCCATTAGTCCTTTTGTACTGGAATGCAAAACTTATCTCCTCAATCAGTGATGATCAATTGATCAGAAGCATGTTAAAACGGTAAGAATGCAGTTTGTTCTGAATCCAGGCGCTCATGGTGTTAAATCATCATCACATTCAAAACAAGCTACCGCCAGGTCTCTTGGACAACTTAAAGACCAGTTATAAATCACTGCTATATTCATCAATCTACGATACAAACGTACATACCAAGCGTGTCCTTGTTTCACCAGTCGGGTTAATGTAATCAACGCTGGGCAACCGTTGGAAGTTTTAAACAGCCAAGTCGATACGGCAGCACAGCTTTTGGATTGGGTCAACTCCACTGAGACGCTACTGACACAAGCAGTACACTCAAGTAAGTGCTACGTTCCAACGGCCTGCCAGACCAGCTGCCTGTCAGACCGTTCAAACTCAGGATTCCTGCTGCACCACAGCTCAGCCTTCGCCTGCTCGCTGCAGAGGGTCCGGCCTGGCCCGCTCGCGGACCGTCCAGAGGAATGCACGCCGGGCCCAACACAGGAGAATGCATTCCAGCGCTCGCCTTTCAATGTCTTGTAGTTGGCTCATAAAGTCTCTTGGCAGTCCTCCGGAGCCAACAGAGTTTCCATAAGGATAGATTACCTACCCCTTCGCAATTCCTCCCTGAGAAACTCTTTCCACACAGTTTCATAATGGAAGACGAGGGCTTACAGCAAGGACAGGACGGATACTAAACTCACATCCCATAGACCGTGGCCCCGTGCTGTAAGCCACACATGGAGCACTACCAGTAGTCTCCTACTTACTTTACCTTATCAACCTACAGCAAACACCTCTATCCAGCACAACCTACATCAAGCACTTATTGTCTGTGATACGTCCTGGCACTTAATGTACGCACTTAATGTATGTTGTACATCCTGGTACTTAATGCAGGCACTTATTGTATGTTGTCCATGCTTGCACTTCAAAATAGCACTTTGTGCTATTTAGCAGCATTGTGTAGCTTCTAACATAAGCTTGTTTTTTTTTTCACACTGGGAATGGGTTAACCTAGCGAAAGTTAGTGCTTGGCAATTGGTTCTATGAACATCTTTACTGTACCGAAAGTGTTATGTTGTTGTTTCTCTTCTTCTGACAAATGCACTTATTGTAAGTCGCTTTGGATTAAAGCTTCTGCTAAATGCCCTAAATGTAAATATAATCAAATTCATTGATGGCCGTCCAATAGCTGAAAGAGTTAAGGCCTGAAACCTAGCAGGTTCAGTGCCGTCATCATTCAGTCCGACCCAACTGCTTCAAGGCGACCAGGAGGAGACACGTCTACCGTTCTGGGAGACAACGCCAGCAGAGGTCAGGACTCACGACACACATCGTTTACCTTTACTGACGTCGATAAAAGTACAAATCCATACGTCAGGACCATCACACCTGTGCACTGAATCATGTGCGCCGCGCGGATGGGCCAAAAGGGGCCAACGGTAAACTTCAGATGCGTATAAATCAGGGCTTTTTGTACGGGTTTAGAGAAGCTGTAAAACGTGTTGATTTACAGCCTCGTGCTTTCTCACATCTACTGGACTCCAGGTTCTCCACCCTGCTCCAGTGATCTCCACACTCTGTGGTCTTCACTGTGCCATACCTCCCAGTGTACCAGGTATATTAGTGCAGCAGGTATATTGGTGTACCAGGAATATTGTTGTACCACGTTTATTAGTGTACCACGTATATTAGTGTAACATGTATATTAGTGCATCAGGAAAATGAGTGTACCAGGATTATAATTGTGCCAGGTATATTAGTGTACCAGGAATATTAGTGTACCATGTGTATTCGTGTACCAGGTTTATAAGTGACCAGGTGTATTAGTGTACGTGGTATATTAATATACCATGTATATTAGTTTACCAGGTATATTAGTATACCATGTATAATTGGTGTACCAATGGTCAACAGATACAACCAGCAGTTTTCCTGAGCTTAACCTAGAATTGTCTCAGGGTATTTGTAGTATAACTTAGACAATTCTTTCAATATTTTGTTTATCTCAAATGAAAGCGCCCAACAGCGGCGGATGTCGTTTGCTTGTTTTTGTAGACAAACTGTGCTTTGAGACAAAATATTCCTACGCAATGGTTCAGAATATAAACCAGTTGGCAGGTCTCCGGCCATGAAATCATGTTCAGGTGTGGACGTGCATGAGTTGGAGACCACAAACAAGACAAAGGAAGAGCAACAGAGATGAGAGATCGCTATCTGCATCTGCGAAATGTAAACTCACCTTTCGGAGCAATTGCTCAAAGTTCATGGAAATGTTTTGTTTAGAGAAATGTTCTGTTATTGCAGCATGTCGACTGGTGATGATGGATTGAACTGAACTGAAAGCAGCTATCCTGACCCTGCCGACCTTGTTCGAAACTCAACGTCCATAGACTCCATGCAGGCTGCTGTGAGTTTTGCTATATGCGATACATGCTGATTGAGGTCACAATATTACTGCCAACTAGTTTTTATATGCTGAACCATGGCTTATGGATAGTTTGTCTCAAAGCACCGTTTGTCTCTGTTGTGTTTGTTCATTTGAGATAAACAGAGCTCAATTAAAATAATAATAAATCTAGAACCAATTCTAGGTTTAGCTCTAAAGAACCCCTGGTCCTATCTGTTGAACGTGGTACAACAGTTAGACATGGTATACTGGTGTCTCATGGTCCACCAGTTAGACATGGTATACTGGTGTCTCATGGTCCACCAGTTAGACATGGTATACTGGTGTCTCATGGTCCACCAGTTAGACATGGTATACCAGTGTCTCATGGTCCACCAGTTATACATGGTATACCAGTAATAATAGTGTCACCTGGTCCACCAGTTAGACATGGTATACCAGTGTCTCATGGGCCACCAGTTATACATGCTACACTAGTGTCCCTGTGTGTGTCTCATCTCCTAACGTTGCCATGATGATGGATGGAGGATGAAGGAAGGATGCTTCTGGTTTGGCTCGGTTTGGATGAAGGGGTCCAGATTACAGGGCTGAACGACCGGTGTCCGGTGTGTCTGAGGGGACCTACCTTCTCTAGTGGGTCTCCATGAAGAGGAACACAGTGTGTCTGAGGGGACCTACCTTCTCTAGTGGGTCTCCATGAAGAGGAACACAGTGTGTCTGAGGGGAGTGAGGGGGCCTACCGTCTCTAGCGGGTCTCCATGAAGAGGAACACAGTGTGTCTGAGGGGAGTGAGGGGGCCTACCTTCTCTAGTGGGTCTCCATGAAGAGGAACACAGTGTGTCTGAGGGGAGTGAGGGGGCCTACCTTCTCTAGTGGGTCTCCATGAAGAGGAACACAGTGTGTCTGAGGGGAGTGAGGGGGCCTACCTTCTCTAGCGGGTCTCCATGAAGAGGAACACAGCGTGTCTGAGGGGGGGCCTACCTTCTCTAGTGGGTCTCCATGAAGAGGAACACAGTGTGTCGGAGGGGGGGCCTACCTTCTCTAGTGGGTCTCCATGAAGAGGAACACAGTGTGTCTGAGGGGGGGCCTACCTTCTCTAGTGGGTCTACATGAAGAGGAACACAGTGTGTCTGAGGGGAGTGAGGGGGCCTACCTTCTCTAGTGGGTCTACATGAAGAGGAACACAGTGTGTCTGAGGGGAGTGAGGGGGCCTACCTTCTCTAGTGGGTCTCCATGAAGAGGAACACAGTGTGTCGGAGGGGGGTGGGGGCCCCTACCTTCTCGTAGTGGGTCTCCATGCAGAGGAAGACTGTGTAGGCGGTGAGGCAGGCCAGACAACCCTCCAGGTACGACTGCCCCCCCAGCTTCTCCGCCTCGGCGTAGAGGTTGTTCAGCGTGCGTACCGTCTCCTCGAACTGCGTCTTGTCGATCTGGAACCACAAGACCCCACACATGAGGACTCGCACTAGGACTGGGCGATTTCCCCCCAAAAAAATTGGGATTGTATAAAAAATATATATATATTAACAAATACAAAATGAATATGACGCATCTCCCTGACGCGTCTGCTGCGTGCCTCAGTTTAAGATTTTTTTAATAATCGTTTTTACCATAAATACTATTTTACCATAAATTTGAATTAAAAATGTATTAATCGCCCAGCTCTAACTTGTACCGATACCCATATCTAAATTTCCTATCGTGTATTGGCGAGTACGCACTTGAAAGCAGCGATCCGATACCATCACGTGCCTAGCTTATTTACAGGAAGGGGCAAAGTCAAAGAATATCACAAACACTACGGTGGCATGCTGCGTTCGTTAGCGGTCGGAGTGGAAAGTCTGAATAAGAATCGCGTCACCTACGACCTACGTGCGTCCGAGCTACCAAGTCGGAAAAACAAGGATGCTCAAGCTTAAGTAAAGTAAATGTATTATCATAATTCAATTATAAAAGTAAACAATCTTGGTCTGAAAAATAATATTGTTGACAGTAAGTGAATCGACTATACATTGCTGTCTTCTTAAGAGAACCCTTCAATAAGAATCAGTGCTATTAGCAGTTACAATGCTAGATTCTGTATCGGTATATACTCTGTATCAGCCGATTCTCGAGTTCAGGAGTCAGAATAGTATCGGAAGGGGAAAAAAAAAATGGTATCGGAAAATCTCTAATATACAGGCAAAGGTTCCCTATACAGAATGCAGAGTAATGCTTGCATGCCGCAAGCAAACTACTGCTAACTACTTCCTTGGGACGTCGACAAGGGCTGCAGAGTTAAAACAATGTGCGCAGAGGCGGTTGTAACAGTGTCAACATTTAGGGTCCCAAGACATTTCTAAACCCAACACTGGGGTCGAGCTTCAAAGGGCCATTCACCCTCCAATCAATCAAACGCAGAAAATAAATCCAAAGGGAAGGTATTCTGCCCCGCCCAAATAACTGCAGAGATTCTCGGATTCAATAATTACGAGATAAATGAGCTGGCAGCCTTTCCCCCCTGTAATTTTTTCAGACAGAGAACAAACCGTATTTTCCCCCGTGGTACTTTAATAATTTGGATGCTCAGCCCAGATTTCCACACATGTTTCATCTTAACACCCGGGGTCGGTTCAAACAACCAACATCCAACGGTGGACCCGAACCGTTTCCAGTTGTCTGACGCATGGGCTCGCTGCTTATGCAGAAGAGCACTCCGAGTTTCCCGGTGGCTCTGGTGCACACTGATGGCTTTTAAACCATCCGTCTTGAGGGATGAGGGATTGAGAGCAATCCAGTCCTGGGTTAAGGCCAGAGAGAAACGGGCGAGAATAAGAGTAAAAAGAGCAAAAGGAGACAGAAGGAATGCTAGGAAACAACAATCTTATTGTTGCTCAACCCAGAAAATACTTTATTATGAATTTCGCCGACTTCAGCAGACTTATGCGTATAACGACTTTGATTTGAGAAGGATATTCTCAAATAACCGGCCGATGCCAGACCATTTAATCAATATCTACCCAGGCTAGGCTGGCTGCGCCTTCAGCTGCAGTGACATGTGAGACCAGGCTCGGTGGTCACGTGACCACATCCCCCAGCTCAGAGGAATGTAGAGGAACTGTCTGCCAACCAGCCGCCGTTATCAAGCACTTTCAGCAAGACCTCCGCCATCAGCCACTAAACCGGCAACTCCACCATCACCATCACCATCACCACCAGCACCGTCACCGTCTCCACCCGCACCAGCAAAACCACCACCTCCTCCATCACAACCCACTCCACCAACCCCACCCCTAGGACCTCCATCACCATCACCCTCTATCGCCATCGCTTAAAACATCCACCCTCACCAGTGCCACCCCTATCCCCAACGACCGCCACCTCGATCTACTCCACCACCACCACCACCACCACCACCACCACCACCAACGCAACCATCTCAACCCCCACCAGCTCAGCTCCACCACTACCCCCACAATGACCGCAACCGCCACCATCTCCCCCAGAATGGCGACCGTGTTCCCACCACTGCACCGACTCTCCCTCCCCCCCCCCCCCCCCCCATCCCCCTGGATTGTGAGGGAGGGCCCCAGCCCGTCGTCCGTGGCCCTGCGTCCCGTGCCCGCTGTCGAGGCGCTTCGTTCTGCTCCGTTTCCCCACAATTTGGAGGCAAATAATGTGGAGCATGTCTGATGGGCCGAGCCGGTTCCCATTACGTGTGTGCAGGTCCCTGGGGCTCGCCCAGCACTGCTCTTTGGAGCCGAGCTGAGGGAAGGATGAGCAGGCCCCTCAGACGTCTTCCTCCCAGGGCTCGATCCATTAGGTTAAATGAGCTGGTGTAAATGATGTGGTAGTACAGTATGAATTATGCTGTCGTTAGGCTGTCACGAGTCATTCGTCTCTACATGGGAACGAGAGTCAGGGAAGTGAGCATAGCAAAAGCTGGAAGAGGCCGAGAGAAACTAAATAACTTTTTCACCTGTCTTCACTTTGCATTTTTTTCCCCCCTAGTATGTTAGTTTTTATGTTGAATAGATTAACAGTTTGGCCCATCCACGTCCTCCTTCTCAGTGTTCTAGCAGGCCAGAGTATAAAACAATATAATAAGATATTAAGTCAGATGTTGGAATCACAAGCATAGCCACAAAAAATACCATAAATAACTTTCCACAAAAACAATCTAACAACAGCGTCTTGGCAGGACACCGCATAGTTGATCAACTTCGCCTGCAGCCATCATAAAAAACGGTTTTATGATGGCTGGGCATTGCAGCCCTTGGGTTGTTGGGTGCTCACCCAGCTGAAACCAACGTGCGTGCGTGCGTGCGTGCGTGCGTGCGTGCGTGCGTGCGTGCGTGCGTGCGTGCGTGCGTGCGTGCGTGCGTGCGTGCGTGCGTGCGTGCGTGTGCGTGCGTGCGTGCGCCAGGCGCAATGCATCCATACATGGGGACAGCGGAGTGTGACGGAGACCACCCCATCAAGAGGGAAGTGGCGTGAAGTCTGCCAAGTGCTGGCTGGCCACCCCTCTGACCTGGGGCATACGTTGCTCCACTACATCACCCCTTCCCCCCCCCCCTCCGCTCTCTCTCCAGCGCTCAGCTGGCTCGCTCTCCAACGTGGCCCAGAGCCTGCTGCCTCCCCAGGGC
Organism: Gadus macrocephalus; assembly: GCF_031168955.1. Classification (NCBI taxonomy): domain Eukaryota; kingdom Metazoa; phylum Chordata; class Actinopteri; order Gadiformes; family Gadidae; genus Gadus; species Gadus macrocephalus. Next base: position 2,022,325 of record NC_082392.1, on the reverse strand, counting down.
AGTCCCCGCCACTCCTCCACCCCTCCACCCCTCCAACCCCCAGCCCCATCGTTAACAGAGCGGGCCCCAGGAACCGGGCCCAGACCAGCCCCAGGTTCAGTTAAGGACAGCGGGCCCCTCAATCCCATGTGTGCTGGGATATGGGATCAGAGGCCAGGCCTGGTGGTTTGCCCAGGTGGAGGTGCTCAGATATGGGTTCAGAAGCAGTCTCTATGGCTCACCTAGCGAGAAAGTATTTTGCCTTTTTCAGATTGTTTAAATAAAGACACGTTTAAACATGTAAATATTGCAACTCCCCAGTGTAGGACAAACTTCCTGCCATGTGTGATGCATTGTGATTGTGTTCGACTAACAGGTGGCTTGATACTTTCTTTGGTAGAATATCTGCATAACAAAAACAGGGGAAAGGGCCTAACTCTGCCCCTTGCAGTTTCTGGTTCCGGGCCCAGGCTCTGTGCCATCTCACCCAGAAGTTCTGTTAGAACACAGTAGGACTGCTGGATCAAGAGTTTTGCAATAACTAGGGGCGTACCGGTACAGGTATTTGTACCGAACCGTCACGGTACAGGCACTTTGAAGCGGTTACAGAAGTCTACCGCGGTACGTAAATGTGGCGTACATAGCGGGCAACGATCATCGAATAGTCGGAGTCAGGTAGAATATCGAATAATGAATGTGACTATCGTTATTTATTACACGGCTCTTCTCAATGCTGTTGAACGCTCCATTGACTTGCATGGGCCTTCACAACTTCCGGTGGTGAATAGCGTCCTCGGTTGCTAAGCGACGTCAACGTCTTTGGCGGACTATTTCTCTGCTGATCAACACTAAGAATGCTGGTAACAAATAAATTGTAAAAAGACACACCGTGTGAAGTTATATTTTTTACGTGTCTAGTTCACCGTCATGCAGGCTGTGTTCAGTAGAGATCCGTTTTCGGCGCATGTAGGTCTATCAGCCTAAGCCCGTACCGTACCGTGACTTAAAAACCGAGGTATGTACCGAACCGTGATTTTTGTGTAACGTTACACCCCTAGCTATAACATAGTAGGACTTCAGGATCAGAGGTTCCGCTATAACATATTAGGACTTCTGGGTCAGAGAAAATCAAACGTTACTCCCCAGCTGATTTAAGACTGGTGTCTCAAATCATCTGAGCCTTGACAATGCATTGCTTGGGATAGTAGATACTAACAATTGCAGCCCACATTCAAATTAATTAGTATGAATTTCACTTTCAAATATCATATGGTGTATGCACTTCCAGTAGGTCATTCCAACTTGCTTTAAGAAAAGCACTAGATTTAAAAGAAAATCCTGCATGTGGAATGGAGTCCAAGGCCTTAAATCCCACGCAAAATATAAAATAATACTCCCAACTCTAAAAGACCCTTCTTCTTCGATCGACTCGGGTGTTGGCACACCGAGCGCCTGACGCGCGGTCCGAAGCAGCTTCCCTACCCGTGTCTCCAGCTCGGAGGGGAACTTGGTCTGGAACTGGCACACGGTGCCGTTGGTGTAGTCTCTCTGGATGAACACCTTGGCAGCCACGGCCGCCTGCTGCCCAAGGTCCTGCAGGCTGTGTGTCTGGAGATAGAGGGGGATGCACAGCAGATTCAATCAGCCCTGCAATGACACGCTACCGGGGGGGGGGGGGGGGGGGGGGGGCGATGGGAGTCAGAGCGCGGAGGCGCGGAGCCTCAGAGGTGGGTAGCGTTAAACAGACACAGCCACTCCATCGGTTCCCTCATAAGGCATGAGGGATTTAGTTTTCCATGGCTTCTTTCGCGATGAAATCTCTAAACCTTTTCGTGATTACTTTTGAAGCGTCGTTAAGATAAGATCATCGTTATTGATCCCAGATGGGTCATTTGCATTACCCACCGACTGCTGCCCCGATGACTCAGACGTAATCAATGCAAGACCTATAAAAAGCAGAGTTCCCTTATGCTATACTACAATGAATCCTGGGTACCAGAGTACATTAATCTGGATTGATGCATTGATTCAGCGACTGATGATGACCTCATACGACAACTCTCCCTTTTTGTTTTCAAAGACGGCGTCTTTCGTCAAAGGGGGTTGGGGTGTGCATTATGTCCACATCAACTTTGAATATAATAAATCAATGCTACACAATACACCATCTTATAATTCATATCCTCATTTGCTTACCTTCTATTATCCAATAAATCAATAGGAATTGATTGGATGCATTATTATAAACTGTTTAATACTGTCTGCTACCCTCTCATTTCATGGAAATTATGTCTCAATAACTTTTAACTTGAGGTCTATTTCACTTTGTATTATTTGATTCTGTGTTCTCAACATTCATGTCAATTTAATTTTTCATAAAATAAAAACACGAGACATACATACAAGCTAAATTAAATGAAGAGGTCATTCAACGATTGCAAAAACAAAACCACATACACTAAAATGTATTCTATTTCCATTATACTTCACTCCTTATTGTATCGGATATTCAACAATGTCAACTGATCCTTTCACAAGGCCGACCAGCCAAAGCCAATTCTTATCACATAGGAAGAAGATATTTGTATGTAATGTAATATCTTTATTCAACATCCTGTACGGATGTACTGTTTAAACGGTGACATACACTGATACACACTGATCTATGCAACTAATTTGAACTATATCCTAATTACGACCATAGATCACCATACATAAAAAATAACCGATTCCCCCCCCCCCCCTAGTTTGATATCAGAATTCCAGTTGTTTCGTATCATGGATGGCACATTCCTTTATATCAACGACGTTATGTATGAATCCTTACAAATAAAATACAATCAAATCATAATGGTGATTCGTTTCAATGAATGAGAACTGCAAGCCAAGACCTCAAACCCTCCAACATGTATCCAACTGTCAAGAGAAACCACGTCGTGACGCCGGGTATTCAGTATTTTAACGCAGTATTAAACAACATGTCTTCAGCCTTTTAATGTGTATTAAACAATGTATCTTCGGTATTTCAATGTAGCATTAAACTATGTATCTTCAGTATTTTAAAGCAGTAGTAAACGGTGTGTCTTCAGTATTTTAATGCAGTATTAGACTGTGAATCCGTTTTTAGATGCAGTATTAAACCAAGTGTCTTCACTATTTGAATGCAGTATTAAACCTTGTATCTTCACTATTTTAATGCAGTATTAAACGACATGTCTTCACTATTTTAATGCAGTATTAACCCATCTGTGTCTCATCCTAACATCCGGGACCGAGCCCTACTGTCCCCGGGCCACAGGCTCATCCATCAGTCTCCCTATCAGTCCCCCCATCAGTCCCCCCATCTAATCCTCATCACTCAACCCTGACACCACAGTGTGACATCTGCAACGCGATCTGGATGTGAGCCCTGAATGAATTTAAGGAGAAAAACAGAAACATTAACAGAGGCTCGTCAGACGAAGCTAAGGCGAAGCTAACAGAGGCTAACGCTGTCGCGCCGATTCTCCGACATAACATCCGAACTAAAGCACTACAGAATAAACTACTCGTTGTTACGGATGATTTGTGGAGGATAGGTTGTGTGATAAAGGCATAACATGGTCATATTCGGGGGTGTTTGTCTTACCTCTGCCATGTTGACAGCACTGTGTTTATCTTCCGCTAGTAGCAGCTGCTAGCCAGTGCCGCTCTGAAGACAGTCCGGGGGTAAGGATTAAGGAAACATTCGTTCCGGGATCGACCGTTCTCACTTTCACAAGTAGGAGACAACAAATGACTTTCACTGTTGTATTTTTTTATTATATTTTATAATATCAGATATTATTATTCAAGCGTGGGAAGGCGATTCATTTTCGAACCATTTGTTTGTCTTAATTTCTTCTGACAAATGCACCTATTGTAGGTGGCTTTGGATAAATACTGATTGGGATCAATGTCCATAATCATTAGTGGATAGGAGTGCTAGATTGAGCGACCCATATCAGTTTTAACACTTTTTCCTTTCCCTTTTGTAACTGGTAGCCTATATTAATTTTCTTCTTTTCCTAAGGCCTTATGAATTCTCCCTCATGTCTTTCCTTGACCTCATGACGTTAACCATTGAGGTCAAGGAAAGGAGGTTTGGAAAGGACCTTGTTACCTGAAGTGTTGTACCTCACGTGACAACATGTTTCATACCCAATATCTAGACCAATATACATATACAGTGCATGAACATTATTTTGATCTAAATGTTTATCCTTTAACTATATTTTCTATGAGAAGAAATTAAGGGGGAAAAAGTGCAACATATAAAAACGAATTGTCACTCATGTTCTTCAGAATAGATCCTCTCTTACCTCCATATAACTTAGAGGAGGAAAACCACTGTTTATGCCCCTTTTGGGGATTTGAACCAACCCCAAACAATGCTACCATACTGAAACAGAAAGGCCTTAACAAGTTCAGGCCTCCACTTTCCCTGAAGAGGGGCAGTGTTTACGGGGCACGGCTCTCGTTGCCTCTGAGCCGCAGATTGCGGCCAGAAGTGGTCGTTTAGCGGGCCGCGTTCTAGTGTTCCATTAGCGAGCGGGCCCAGCAGTAAAACCATCGTCCTGGGCTGTTAACTGCCATGTGTTGTAAATGAAGGACACAAATGGTGCTCATTAGTGTTTCTCTCCCACACCGGCCATCACACACACACGCACACAGATGCACCCAAACAACCACACACACACACACACACACACACACACACACACACACACACAAGACTCCACGCATGCACACACACGCTCACACACACACACACACACACACACACACACACACACACACACACACACACACACACACACACACACACACACACACACACACACACACACACACACACACACACAACCACACACACAACCACACACACATCTCCAAGCATGCACACACACACACACACGCAGACACACACACACAAACATGCTCACACGCATGCACACACACAGACGTCTTGACCCCCCCCCATTTCATCCTCCCCCAGCCAGGAGACAAAACGCTGCACAGGAATAAAACAGCTATTTTATTTTGTTTTAGCTTTTTCGTTTCTATAGATCGACCGCAATTACCCTCTTGTAATCCCGGCGACCCACAGCCAGCTCTGTGAAAAGGAATCCCTGGCAGGCAGCTCGTTCCCCCTGCCAGACGGAGCATGCATCGACTCCCGAGGGGCCAATGGGAACCTTCCCTTCTAACCTCGCCGGAGTTATGACCGACTGCCTTCGCTGCCTCGTAGGCAGCAGACTGCGAGGGCAGGTTCAGCGCTTCCACAGAGTTTTCAGACAACAAGGCCCGGTCTCACTTCATGTTTTAGCACAGGCCTTAATTCACCATAATGGGGAAAGAGGCCGCGTTCATTTAGCACATGATGGACGAGGGAAATGCTCCCAAACCAGCTGGAGGATACAGGCCTATGTTTTTTTTCTTTTATGGTGCGCCAATTCATCCGGCGTGCTATGGACGTGTGTAGGTATTTGGAGATCCCATGAGGTGTGATCAACGCGTTCGTAACCGTCTGGGGCGAGAGATAACGGCTCTAGCATCGGGAGCGATAATTCAAAATATAACCTAAGGACAGGGGTCGTGCTAGCCAGCGCCCATGTCGCGCCTTGATGTCTCCACAGACAGGGAACGCCTTTGTCCAGAGAGGGAATCACTCCAACCGCTCCGGTCCCAGAAGAGCCCTGCAGGGAAAAGCCACCCTTACAAAACGGCCTCCATTATAACCGAACCTCGGTTCGTCGGCGGTCAGTACCGTTTTAAAGAGCCTTTTTGAGGGGGGCCTCTCACTCGTCTCACATTTTTCCCTTGACAAATACACACACAAAAATGGGGAAAGGTTTTTGTTCAGAGCCTGAACACAAACATTGCCTGTTTTGCGTTTCAAAGGATTTTCAAAGGTACCGGAGAGTCAAGTCTCAACACTGGGAAGTTGTCTGGGTTTAGCCCTGAAGACGCGGCTTGTTTCTCAAACCCACACCATGAGGTCGGCGAGGCGGAATAGAACAGGAGAGCTCCAGTCTAAACAAGCCGAGAGCCGCGGTTCTGACCCTTGCTCTTATGAAGTGCTCTGTGACTCTTGTTCTGCCATACTTAGAAAACCACCGCTGGTGCTGTCCAGGAATGGTCTGTAGCCGTCTGACACACAGCGACATGCAAACCACACTCAGACGTACATGCATACGTACGTACATACATACATACATACGCATACATACTGACATACATATATAATTACGTACTTAATACATACGTATGTACAACCACCATACATATATTCTTTCACAAGCAGACACACTCACACACACACACACTCACACACACACACACACACACACACACACACACACACACACACACACACACACACACACACACACACACACACACACACACACACACACACACACACACAAACACACATAGGGTAGGGTACAGGGAAGGCCGAGGATTATTACTAGACTGCCCGATTGCCTAATGATTCGTAGCCATAAGCTAATTGCCCCACTGGGAAACCGATATTACAGGCAGATGCTGACAAGGAAGAACCATTTTGATGTCAGTGGTTTGGACAATGCGTTGGGAAGCAGCTTCACAACAGTGTAAGAAGTGGGGGTCTCTGACCGAATAAGGGGGTCACGGGGGCCCTCAAGGTAGGGACCAGCTGATATTATTAGGGACCACAGTCCTTACAAACCCAGCGACCCCGTCCACACCAGCAGATTCCCCCCCCCCCAACACCCCCTGCTGCCTCTGTCATGAAGCGACCACACGAGGTCCGTATCACACGGTACACAGCTGCACAGCGTGGGGCCGACCCGCTGACAGGCCCATGGCCTCTCAGCGTACAGAACAGAGCAGCACACATCTGGAAACGACCGGTCATGTGATGCTCGGTGCATGTCGCTATACATCGGGTGGTATTACAGCGACACGCAGTCCGAGAGCGATCTGAAGTAGCGCTGACCTCGTCCCCATTGCTGCAGCAAGCTGCTCGCTCCGTCTATATTCTCCCCAGCAGTGGTTCCCGGGTGGGGGTACTTTAGAGTACTGCAGGGAGTACTGTACTCTGGAAATAAATAAACCGAAAAAGTGGTTGAAATGTAAATCTGAAATCCAGGAGAAAAAGCGCATCCAGAAACACCTAAATGTCCTCAGAGGAGACTCCCCTGGCGTTGTCCTTTTTTTTTTTTAGAAATTAGCAAAGGTTCTGTTGCATGAAGCACTGAATCTTACTGAATTGTGAGTATCTGTACCATTTTACACTGACAGATAGAACGCACATACATTATTCATGTTCATTTAATATATTACATTTCTCTTCTCCCAAAAAATGTTTTGTGCCATGAAGGGGGCACTCAGCTGAACGAATATCTTAGAGGGGTAACACTAGTAGAAAAAGTGCTCTACCACAGAACTGCTCCACAGCTATATTCTCTCTGCGTGCTGTAGGCTGCTGGTGGTCAGGCACCATGCACGGGCTGTGTGTGTGTGTGTGTGTGTGTGTGTGTGTGTGTGTGTGTGTGTGTGTATGTGTGTGTGTGTGTGTGTGTGTGTGTGTGTGTGCGTGTGTGTGTGTGTGTGTGTGCATGTGTGTGCCACTCAGGTCCCACCGAAACTCCCCACCGCCAAATTGCCAGCGTAATGACGCAACGATTATCTTCTCACCTCGGAGTGCCTGAACGCATCAGAAGAGGTCGGCACTCGGTTCATTCAGTATACCCTGTGGAAATTCAAACAATCGCCTCAGACCTCAAACTGCCTGGTAAGCATTTAAGGAGCGAGCGTACATGCCTCTAAATGTTTATTAGCTGTTTAATATCCTGTTTAGCGGAGTCTTTTATCAGATGGCTGCTGTAAAGTCCCCTCAGTTCAGCCCAGTTCCTGTGTCCCTCCGACCCCAGGATTCCTGACACGACGGCTTTCAACTGTGATGGGCTGCAACCACAGACACGGTATACGAGGCTGTGGTCAATATGTCTGAATACACAATTCTGGATTTTGATTCCCTTTTTTCCATCAGGATTGACAGAAAGTCATCTTTTGCTGTTGTCTTAGGAAAACAGCGTAGGCCAACAACTTAAAAGTAGAAAACACACAAGCACTCACAGACACACACACACACACACACACACACACACACACACACACACACACACACACACACACACACACACACACACACACACACACACACACACACACACACACACACACACACATAACCACGCACCCATTTGTAAGCACACATTGAACGCACACACACACACACAAACACACACACACACAAACTCAAACACAAACACATATAGGTTCACAGCCAAACACACATACAAACACACACACAGACACACACACACAGACACAGACACACACACAAACACACATCGGCACACAGCCAAACACACATACACATGCATAATCATGTCAAATGCACATCCCCATGCATATATTGTAAATGTAGTCATTCATATTTTTCTTGTAAACATTTAAACAACATGATGTGGCTTGCCTCTACGCAAGAAACGACATGAGGCTAGCCAAGGGGTTAGCTACATACAAGGGCATAGCTATCTACATGGGTCTACCCACCGACTTCTACCCAACTACATGGGGCTGGCTAGCGTTGCCCAGTGGGTCGAGTGCGGCCCCCCTGGTGGGCATGTTTTCACTGGGAGCCGGTGTCCCATTACCTCATATTCAGTGCGGCAGTCTGAGGGCCATAAATCACCCCGTTAAACACAGACAGCTTTATAGTGCCGTGTGTTAGAGTGCTTATGTGCGACATAACTCCAGCGTTCACTCACGACCTGAATGTTTAGCTTAACTAGCACAGTGGAGTCGCCAGCACTGGGCACTTTCTCTAGCAACGGCAATAAGTCAAACAATTCTTCCCAGAACCGGTCCACATCTTATGGACAATGCGTGGTAACGATGACAGATGCCTTTCACATGGTGCTTTAGAAAGGGCCCCATTAGAACAAAAGCTCTAAGTATGAAATGCTAGAGAAAACTATTGGGAAGGGGGTTTTATTTGAATGCATTACAGTGATTTAACAAAATAGCCTGGAGGAAGGTAATATGAATTGACTTCGGACTTAAAGGAGTTATTCGAGAGTTGTTAAGAGAGATGGATAAAGAGAGCAGGATAGAGCAGTATTTTAAGACCAATCAACCCAAAAAAGCGTATTTTGGGTTGAAACGTTTCTCCTCCATTGAGATACGTTGCATTTCATGCACCTGTGATTGACAGGTAAGATAGAATCCCCTAACCAATAAAGTAAGGTGTCTTCAGAAATGAACCAAAATCGATTTCACCCCGTACAGAGGCAGGCACGGGCAACTAGATCAGGTATTCTCACAAAGGAGTTCACTTTACAAGAGCTGCCGATGGCTATGATATTTCTAGCAAAAGGATCTTGAATAAAAAGGTAGCTCTTGAATCTCGATTACAGCCTCTTTAAACAGTAATCAAGGTCAGATATTGAAGATATTGAAACAGATATTGAAACGTTATCTCCAAAACAAGCATTGTGTTGTTTGTCATCTATTGTTACCAAAGATGCTGAAGTCAAAGTAAATTAAATTAAGAATTTGTTTTACAGGAATACAATTAAATGATGACTGAATGGAAATGTTTGATTGATGATGTTATTACTTGAGCTAGCATAACAATTCAGTAAAGCTCAACAAACAGACCACCTTATTGTATTTCTCCTCATATTATATTTAGTTTTATAAATATATTTTCTCTATTTAAGTTCTTGCGGGGATACACAAATAAATACTCATCAGCATTAATTTCATAATCCGAGTGAATAAGAAACCCTCCCACTAGCAACCTTCAAAAGCTTTAGAATTGATATTGCCACCACTGGTTAAAATTGCATATTACTCAGATACAGCCTTGAATAGCACAGTCCCCGCAGATAAAACATTCATATTGAACGAGGATGAAAGAGGTTTGATTGTGTTGTCAGTGTGTTCATTTGTTACGCCAAGTGTTACGCCTGCAATTCATCACTCTTATGAGGCACAGTTTGACTTTCCTGTGATTGGTTGGGGAGTAAGGGGGAGGGGTCCCGGGGTCTGGCCGAGGATTATATCGTCCTGACTTATTGAGTCATTTTGTGTCACTTGGCAATAGTTTACACCGATCTTCTGACCTTTTGCTGAATCCGTCAGACAACTTATCTTATCAGACATGTCATGCATTCTTTGTGCATAAAACGTGTCAAACACAGAGATAGCATAGATAAATGGGTTCACTTTCTTTTTTTAATTATCAATGATATCAAATATATTTAATATGTATCTGTATTGTGATTCATCCCTGCTTCTGTTTGGAGTGTTCATTAACCCAGAGGAATGTAAACACTTTATTTTCCTTTTGAATGCCTTCAGTAATGGATGTATGGATGGTACAATCCTGTATATTGTGACCATCTAAACCCGGGGGAACATGTATCAAAGACAACATCGCCTCCATTCTCTTATCATTCACAGCCTCCGAGAGTCGCTCTTGGTGAAAGCATCTGCTGAATGGGGCCGGTGGTAAATAGTAAGATACAGACAGTGTTAGCGTGGTTCACTGAATAAACAACACAATCTTCTGCCTGTCTTCCCCTGCACTGCACTCTTAACCGAGAGCGAAAGTCAAGACAGCGGATTTATTGCTCAACTCCCCAAACACCACAAGACTTTAATTTGTGCGTCATGAAGATAACATCTCAAACAGCTCTACCGCTCACACCCTCCGCTCGTTCCAAGTCGCAGAGAGAGGGAAAATTAGCGTGATCAAAGCAAACCTCAGCCTTTGTAAGAATCTCCCTCCTCCTCTCTCACTGCCATCATTTTGTGGTTCATAAAAAAAAAAGAAAAAAAAGATGGAAGGGTTGAAAATGAATGGCTTGCGCAAACCAAATTGTGGAGAGGAATGATTGTGTTTATCCGTCCCAAACCGACTGGAGATCCAAGGCGGAAACCGTCTTCGCTCGACTCTGGCTTTCATTAGCGAGGCCTTGGAGTGCCGAGCGGGTGTCTGTGGGGAGAACACTCTGGGTCATTTGATCAAGTGTCTGCCAAACAATAAGATAGCCTACTGGAACAGACCATGGTCAGCGAGGGGCTGTTGCTCCACCATGACCACCCACCACGTGTGTGTGTCTGTGTGTTTGTGAGAGTGCACGTGTGTGTGTGTGTGTGTGTGTAGGTGTCTGTGAATGTACATGTGTGTGCGTGTGTGTGTGTGTGTGTGTGTGTGTGTGTGTGTGTGTGTGTGTGTGTGTGTGTGTGCTTGTGTGTGGGTGTATGCGTGCATGAGTTATCATATGTGTGTGTGTGTGTGTGTGTGTGTGTGTGTATGTGTGTTTGTGTGTGCACACGTGCGTAAGTGCACGTGTGTGTGTGTGTGTGTGCATGTGTTTGTGTGAGTAGACGTGTGTGTTTGTGTTCTTGCACGTGTGTGTGTGTGTGTTTGTGTGTGTGTGTGTTCCACCGCAAGCGATCGGACGGATGTTGTCTTCATAGAAACAGTAACGTGGCAGGAGGTTTAGAGATGAGGTGCAGAACTGATTCTACACAATAATATGTAACAGAGTAACCAAAGAGAATGAGACAGCATGATCTGTTATCGTGTTATCACTGATTCTGAGTCATTATTACAAGCCAGGAAGCGATCATTTCATCAAGAGAGTTAAAGATTCGGCCAAAAGAGGCAGCGTGTTGCGATGACGCAAACGACCAGTGCATCTTCTTGGTTTAAGTCGTTCATGAACTTTAACGTTTTGTTTTCCAAATAAATATTAGGCCCAAAGTGAGTCCTGGGAATAGTTATAATACAATTTTGCCATCGGCAGAAGAATGCCATGTCTTTAAATTTCAATCTGGCTTCAAAAGACTCCTCGGGAAGCTATTTAAAGACAATGGATTTGTAATTTGTGATTACTCCCAGAGTAAATATTTTGCAGAGTCTAGGGCAAAAAAACGGATCAATTTGTTTATTTCTTCCTCGTGTATTTATGTATCTTCTGCAAATGTTTGAATGCAGCTCTGGCTGTCATATACAGTTAGCCTTTGAATTTAAGCCTCAGACTAAACATGGGTAACATGAATACAAACTGTGTAATCCGGTCAGAACTACATTGAAACCTGCCCCGGTTCTGCTCCTCACTGCAGCCAACAACTGGGTTCAGATACAACGCTCCCACCTCTCCTCCAGAGCCCACATGGAAGACAGAGACCGAGAGAAAGCCCAGGGTTGAGTTTGAACAGACGGGATGTGTGCAGTGAGAGAGTGCTGGAGCGCAGGCTTAACAAAGTAATTAGCAGAACAGTATTTATGTTCAGCAGAGGGTGCTACACTGCAATCCGCCCTCCACACCAGCTGCACAAGTTCCACAGAGAGCTCCAACCCCAGGTCACACGTTGAAGCCAGCCAAACCATGTCAAACCAACTCAACCATCAAGCCAAACCAGCCATCTTTTAATTATTTAGGTTTTGATTTATTACATAAAGAGTTGGCTTAAAGTTGACCGTGTGTCTCGCTGTTGACATGGCAAAGAAGAGGGAGACAAACATATCGTCACGTGGTGACAGGCACCGTGCGAGACGTCCAAGAAGCATGACATGTACACCTTCCGAACATGGCCCCACTCCTACAACACATCCTCAAAATGATGGAGAGAAGAAGGAGAATGAGGAGGAGGTGGAGTAGGCGGTGGGGAAGAGAGGAGGACGAGGAGTTGGCGTAGAGAGGAGGTGGGGTCGAGAGGAGGAGAAGGAGGAGGAGGTGGAGGAGGAGGTGGGGGAGAGAGGAAGACAAGAAGGTGGAGGTGGGGTAGAAGGAGGAGGAGGAGAGTGGAGGAGGAGGAGGAGGAGGAGGAGGAGGAGGAGGAGGAGGTGGAGGAGGAGGAGGAGGGCTATGTCCATGTGAACCAGCCCAAACAAAGAGTCCCTGTTCGCGGGGCCAGACCACCCCCACGCCTCCAGGCAGGATAAATAAATAAATACAAATGGGCCGGGAGCGGGCCCGCCCC
>NC_082392.1:1995415-2005415 GCF_031168955.1 Gadus macrocephalus | reverse complement strand
TGTATCTAAGTGTAAAGGCATTAGCGCATCGATGTACTGCATCCTTTAACGGACTGGTTCAACAAACCCCCGCGCGGGTTGGACGTTTGGTTAACGGTGTAATAAAACAAAACTGCTTTAACTTTTCATCATAACGTGAACGATACTGACTTAACACCTTTCCCAGTATACGGCTAGTCATTTCCGTCGCGCGGCCGAGGTTATCGGAAGAGCGAAAACTCAACGTTTCCCCTTTGTAGCACAGACGGGTCGTAACCGCCCTGACCAGACCGCGGCCAACACCCGATCGGATTGGCTCAGTGATTTTCCGTTGCTGTACACTAGACGCCTCATTGTGGCCATCAGTGATTACGCTTGGAATGCCTTCTGTTGTCGTCTGCCAACCTCTCCTTCATTTAATTGTTGTCTTCATCTCAGGGAGCTGCGATTAGTTCACGAAGCAAAACAGAAAACCACCGCACCCCCCCCCTGAATTGCCTCGTCGCCAAGAAATATAGATTTCCGTCGCGTTCTGCGAAGGATGACGGTGTTGCCATCGGTAAAGAACCACCATAGCAGTAATGGCTTGAAGGCGTCCATGTTTTGGAGGGTTGCAGCAAGCAGTTCACTTTCATACCTCTTACATACTGAAGTTAAGCTTATGTAGCAGGTGTCTTCACTGTTGTTTCAAGGTGTCCACCTTCCAAACCATGCTGTGTGAATGATAGAGAGCTTCTGTACGGTTTCGATACTGTATATCGTCGCGCTTAAACAACTTTGGTTTCTGTATATAAAGCCATTTATTGTGCTTAACCACTGATTCTGGTGTTTAGCTCTTCAATGGATCTGTTAAAGGTTTAAAAAGGGGTTTTATCCCTTCATCTCATTTGCTTGTTTTGGATTTTATAAAATGATGTCTATTAAATGAACCAATTCCCTCAGTGCGCTCAAAGGTTAGGTTGGGGACATTTTCTTATCGATAAAAATGACTGCTGTCGTCACAGATTGAAAACAGAACCTTGCTGATGTCAGAAAAAACTAACGCTGTGGGCGGCGATTTCTAGAAATGTTTTAGGGTTCTTTTATATTACAAAATGCTATGTGCACGCACGATTTGTGAATGCAACTCTTGACAAAAAGTCCACAGAATTGCTCACTTGGGCCCAAGAAAAGGGCAGTTTGTCTCTTGGTCCGGTGAAGTCGCGTCACGTCCTCATACACCCTGCTCCTGGCTCTGCGCTCTGGGTTATATGATAGGGGTTGTATGATCTGGGATATATGATCTGGGATATGTGATCTTGGTTATGTGATCTGGGTAAACCATCTGGGTTAAGTGGTCTGGGTTAAGTGATCTGGGTTATGTGATCTGGGTTATGTGCTCTGGGTTGTATGATCTGGTTTATGTGATCTGGGTTAAGTGGTCTGGGTTATGTGATCTGGGTTATGTGATCTGGGTTATGTGCTCTGGGTTATATGATCTGGTTTATGTGATCTGGGTTATGTGATCTGGTTTAAATGCTCTATCTAGTGTGTCTGATGAAGAAAAATAAAGGACACTTTCAACTAACCGCTACAAACCGTCCAGTCTGTGGTTTGCTTCTGTGTATTCAGTCCTACTCTGCTTCGTAATGACGTGACCATACCGTCATCAGAACCGTGTTAAACACTGCTCAGAGCTAATAAAAGAAACAGGATAGGGCACATTTAAAAGAGTGGAAACAACGGCTCATTAAAGCTGCCAGGACGAGGAGATGATGATAGCTTTAAGTACGGCTTGCATACTCACTGACTCTGTAACATATTTAGTACTTCATCCCATGTTTCCACACAGAATGCATCGGGTAACTTTCATTTAGAAATTAAGAAAAGCAACTGGCAGGATTTCGCGACTTCTCTGTCGCTTGGCAGATTCTTTATCCTCTCGTCTCCAGTGAACATTACACTTCAATGTGCTTCATCTTAGATGTTGTCTCAGGCCAGCTCTGCTCAGTCTTCCAAGCCGATAATCTGGCGTCTTGCTGTGGTCCTTGAGCCTCCCGTATATTTCCAACATTTCTACTGAGAAAAACAGTTTTGGATCCCATACCTCAGAGTCGATAGCTTGTAATTCTGTATTCAATGCTACGTAGACCACTCTGTATCTGTGACACAGCGGCCTGGCTTCTAATTCACCACTTAATCCTTAAGCAGACACTTGTATGCAAAGGGACTTACAGTGAGTCCGATTCGGTTCAGGGGTGTTTTGGGTGAGGAGTTCTGACCCGGAACTAGAGAGCTAAGGAGAAGGGCATCCCCTCCGTGGTCTGGATGACTACCACGTTTGGCCGCTTATCTCTGCCTCAACCAGCCGTCGGGACCACAATATGTCGTTCCTGAACTTTACAGACGAGTCCCCCCCCCCACCACCAACACCAGAGCCGTGAAGATGGATGAGTCTAATTAGTTCCTGCTGACAACCTCCGGACTAGAAGCCATTAATTTGCTCTTTTAAACATTCAGGAGAACAATGCCAAGGCGATGGAAGTCCGGTTAAATGGGTTTCTTTATTTCATACACTTTTTATTTCGGCACAGTCACTTCCTCCCGGAGGTCTGGCTGGGCCGAGGAGGTTTTATGGACCTCCTCTGCCGTCTCTGGACCCCCTCGCTCCATCAGGAGTGAGCGACAGCCTGCCCCAGCCCGGGACATCAATCATCATCCGTCATCGGACGAGAAGTTTCAGGAGTGCAGTTTCAGGAGATGAAAACACCGAAGCACTTTCACAGTTTAAAATGAACCAGACGCTGAATGAAAACCTCCCCTGATCCAGAGCGACAGCGATGCCAAAGACACGTCCTTACGGAGCCGATTGGCTGCCAGGGCTTCCAGATCAGGTGAGGCTGAGTGCTTTGGGGATCAAACGCACTAGCCTCAGCAATACCCTGCCCCCCGACTGTGTTCTCATGGAAAGAGAACATTAAGTTAAGATGAAGTTATTTTATGTGTGAACTGCAATTAAAAACTGTTAATTTAAGTATGAGACCTGGGTTATACTTCTGTGCCTCAGAGATATACTCTACCCTATTGGTCACAGTTTGGTCATGGCTGTATCTCAGGGATATGCCTCCGCCCTTTTGGTCAAAGTGTGGTCATGGCTGTACCTCACATACAGATAAGGCGCACAATTCATCCAGAACGCCCCTGCGGGTAGAGAAGAGATGTTGTGTTGTTCCACCTGAGAGTTTTCCGATGGAGGAGGAGTAGGAGTAGGCAGAGGGGGGTGGCGACAACGTCAAGGTGGAAGAGGAGAAGGAGGTGGTGTTGGAGGAGCAGGAAAAGGAGGTAAGGTAAAGAAGGATGAGGAAGAGACGAGCCTGAGAGATGAGATCTAACCCTTTCAGACCGGCTCAGATTCACTCCAGAGTCCCTCGCCTGAGGTGAGATACCTTCTCTACTTACTCCTCCCTGCTCATGCTCCAACATCCAGAACATTCCCCACAGCCCAGCCATGTTCAAGCAGAATATATAAAACGATACGCAGGAGAAAACAGGCCTCTTAGCCTCTCCCCTAATGATCCACACACATGCGATATGAGATACGAAACGATTATATTATTTTTTATTATCCAGTCTCCCCGTCCAACGGACTTAGGGAGTGGGGAGTAAGGAGCATATAACAGTGAGACCCGGATCCTAAAGATTAAACACTCCCATCCTTCCTTGCCCACATATACTTCTGCAGGATGGAATATATACATATTATTATATTACCCCCAGACAATAAACCTACTTTTTATGTCCATTCTACAACTCCGCCAGCCAGGCATTTTGTAATACTGAGCCGCGGGGAAGCAAGCAACTCTCTCTGCAGCGCTGGGATCTTTCTGAGGAACGACTCTACAGTGCCTGAGCAGGCATCGGTAAGAGCATTGTTAATAGTGTCTTGATACGATGAAGTCCTTAAGTCCTTATGGCTCAGTTTGGAGGTTCTCTGCCCCGGCCAGCATCAATCTGTGGTGGCCGTAATCCATCGCTCGCCACAGCACTGGCTGGTGGCTGAAGCTGGGAGCCTTGCATGCAGAGCTGGAGAAAGTTATCAGGGAGCTTAATGAACACAGATCCATTTTTAATGGAACATTAATAAAATATTTTTTTCCTCCTCGTTCCCCTGGGGATGAAACACTGCAGCGCTACCCGAGACACACTCACACGCACACACAGACACACTCACACACACACACACACACACCCGTACACTCACTCAGACACACACACTCAAACACACACGTACATGCACACTCACACAAACACAATCAAACACACACTCAAACACACACATGTACATGCACACTCACTCAGACACTTACACTCAGAGACACACACACACACACACACACACACACACACACACACACACACACACACACACACACACACACACACACACACACACACACACACACACACACCATCCCTTGATGTTCCCCAAAG
Organism: Gadus macrocephalus; assembly: GCF_031168955.1. Taxonomy (NCBI): domain Eukaryota; kingdom Metazoa; phylum Chordata; class Actinopteri; order Gadiformes; family Gadidae; genus Gadus; species Gadus macrocephalus. The sequence continues at coordinate 2,000,966 of NC_082392.1, read as the reverse complement.
CAGACCATAAATTCCCGTCTCATTACCTAAGTATCCTTCCACAGATTATTATCCCACAGATCATAGCCACCATTATCCACGTCGGCTGCGCCCTGTACAGTAAGTACAAATACCAGAATCACCGCCCTTCATCAAACAAACGCTAGCCGTCGACGCTACGCTAGCGGCTGGGGGTACTTAGCGGGTTATATTAGTTATTATGCTCCTCCTTATGAAGTTCATAGGTCCTCGCTGGCTAATCCACGCTCTTTATGGGCTACTTGGGACATCACTGGCTAATGCTCAGTAAGCATTGACCCCAAACGCAGAAGAAATACAGTCGCCTCGTTCTGTTAGAATAGTGACTGCAGACACGGCAGTCGGCCGACTGTCTGAGTGCGGTGAAAGATTTCCTCATGAATGATTCACTTCTCACAGACGTACAGAGAGAGCCGCACGGTTATCACCAGAGATAGAGCTGAGGTTTGGCAGCAAAAGCAGCGCAGAGTATTTTAAGGTAGCATCGTAGCGTGGAAGACATGCTCAGTAAATCATTCATGGCGCTCATTGTATCAACAGCCCGGCGTTCATCATGGACTCAGAGAGACAGAGGCATTCCCTGGAGATCCTCCTGCTTGTCTACTACTCCTGCACGATTCTGAGGGACAAACTGAGGGAGGATTAAGACATCTCAAACCTCAATGGAGGGTTTAGCTTCTCACTCGCCTCTCAATCCTCCCGAGTCCAGCTCGAACCGCGGTTGGATTATATATTCAAAATAGAGAACGCGTGTCCAACAACAACAGACGCGACGTCTCGCTGGATGTCTTGCATATCGTCTGTATGGTGTGAGGAGGGAACGCAGTGTGAATCGGTGTGAATGTGAATGTGAATGTGTGCCGCATGGCTGCATGATCTTGTGCCTGAGGAACTGCCTTCAGCAACACGATGAAGGCCTACCTGTTGATGTCATTAGTGTAACCGGGCAGAAAAGAAACACCCAAGTCAATGAATATGAATAGTGTGAATCATGAATCGTGATTAGCGTGCTTTCATGTAAACATAGATTATATTTTGAAATGCTGACTAAAAAGGTTGGGATTAACATAAAATAGATTTATTGGTTTCATCAATTATATCTCCATCTGTTGCCTTTCCTGACTTCTAAGCATCTGTTCGGTGTAGATCTGTGTGTAGATCTGTGTGTGTGTGTGTGTGTGTGTGTGTGTGTGCGTGTGTGTGTGTGTGTGTGTGTGTGTGTGTGTGTGTGCGTGTGTGTGTGTGTGTGTGTGTGTGTGTGTGTGTGTGTCTGTGTGCGTAGTTGGCGTGCGCGACCGTCTGTGCGTGTGTCTTACTCTTCCCGTGTGGAGTCAGCCACCTGTGACCTTGCTAATGTGTCACATGACCTTATCAGCACTTACTTAAAGACTAATTTGATCCAAACACACTCACACACACTCACACACACGCACACACACGCACACACGCACACACACACGCAGCAGGGTGTATCACCTCCTGTTCGTCTCACAGCCACTAATTGGTTCTGGCTGATTGATCTCAGAGGAGGTTAACTGGATCCGCGGTTCACGGCTACGGGTGCACTCACTCATGTTGGTTGAGGGTCGCTGGGCCGCCCGACGGCAACCTGCTCCTGACCTGTGCTCAGCCGAGACCCCGCGCTACAACAGCCTGCACGGATACCGGCTTCATCCACTTAGCACAAACGATAGCACAAAACGGCTAGCGTCCAATGCGAGTGAATGCTTGTTATTGCTTGTGAATGCATGTGAATGTGTGTGAGTGTGTGTGAGTGCGATTCAATGCGTGTGAATGCGTGTGAGTGCGTGTGAGTGTGTTTCAATGCGTGTGAATGCGTGTGACTGCGTGTGAGTGTGTTTCAATGCGTGTGAATGCGTGTGATTGCGTGTGAGTGTGTTTCAATGCGTGTGAATGCGTGTGATTGCGTGTGAGTGTGTTTCAATGCGTGTGAATGCGTGTGATTGCGTGTGAGTGTGTTTCAATGCGTGTGAATGCGTGTGATTGCGTGTGAGTGTGTTTCAATGCGTGTGAATGCGTGTGATTGCGTGTGAGTGTGTTTCAATGCGTGTGAATGCGTGTGATTGCGTGTGAGTGTGTTTCAATGCGTGTGAATGCGTGTGATTGCGTGTGAGTGTGTTATCTGCTGCGGCGCGAGCTAGCTAGCTAGCGCCGGCGGCTAGCGTCCTCGAAAACACCCAAAGAGGACGGAGGACGTCTCGGAGGACACGCTGGTCCCACTGCTCTGCTCGGGACGGAGCAGTCAGGGAATAGAAATCAAACGTGACGACAAACATCAACACAGCAGGACGGGTAGAATACACATGAAACAAAGAAGAATGTGCACATAGCCGATAGGTGTGCATCAGAAAGACGTATCCATGGAGAAGATACCAAGCTGAATCGTAGCTGGCGGTAAATAGCTCAAGGGGATCAAATGCTTATAATATATATAGTATATATATATATATATATATATATATGAGATATTTCTGTCAGAGATTAATGACAGAAGTCGGCTTTTCATAGCAGATTGCGAATATAATTCTTTGAGCTTTAATTTTTCCTATCTATTCATAACATCACCTTCTCTTCATCATGCCCGCCCGCTGGGACGGCAAGCCTCTGTATGCACGGTTAACACGCTGTGTATACGTATGCTATCACTGAGGCTGTGCCGGTGAATAAAACGCTGTGAATACATTGTCTTGGGTTCCCTCCGCCAGCTCAGACGCGTTCGCTACGTTAACCTTTGACCTCTGGCGTGTCCGTCTAGGATCAGCCGCGCGGTATACCCTGCTCACACACCTGTCCACACAGAACCACGCCGCGGCCCCCGCCTGGTTAATCATTGAAGTGCGTCCGCCCGGCTGCACCTCACGTGGCGGTCGGGGAGCCCGGGACGGTTAAAGAGCGCCCTGCGTTACCCCCCGAACCACGACAGACTCTAAGCTCTCCTCAGCGCTGAATGTCAGCGATTCATAATGGATGAAGTTAAAGGACAACAGGAAGGAACAGATTGGGACCAATTACGGCGTCGAGTCAGTGAAAGGCTCCGGGTAAAAAATAAAATCAACATCGGAGCGCTGAGAAACAAGAAGAAAGGCCAGGCGTTGACACGGAACCGGATCAATCTGGGTCTGGAAAACCGTCATTATGTTGTCTTGTTTGTCAGGCGGATCTGGATGGTGGTCGGGTTACAGACTGTTAAACTGACAGGCTGTCATGTCATGCGTTCACAGAAGAAGAGGGAGAAGATGTAACGAGCCCTTCTAATCCTTCAGCTCCGATGGAAGGCTCACCTCCGATGGAAGGCTCACCTCTGAGCGGAAGGCTCACCTCTGATGGAAGGCTCACCTATGAGCGGAAGGCTCACCTCTGATGGAAGGCTCACCTCCGATGGAAGGCTCTCCTCTGAGCGGAAGGCTCACCTCTGAGCGGAAGGCTCACCTCTGATGGAAGGCTCACCTCTGATGGAAGGCTCACCTCCGATGGAAGGCTCACCTCTGATGGAAGGCTCACCTCTGAGCGGAAGGCTCACCTCTGATGGAAGGCTCTCCTCTGAGCGGAATGCGTCTGGAACACGTGAAGGAGAACGAGTTGCGCACTCGCTCTCCTTCACGTGTTCCAGACGCATTCCGCTCCCCGCCGTCCGCACACGACCCTGAAGGTTTTCGCCGCGCGTCAACATGACCGGCGCGCGCCGCTCGCGGTCGGAGGCGCGTCGGCTGTCGGGGGGAAGGGACTGATTTATGTAAATGAGCCAGGCCGACCGATGTATTTTTCATGATGATTTCACTCGTGCTGCAGGAACGTCCCCGGGCGTCGGATAAGGTCCTGTCGCGTGGTCACACCGCCGCGTCGCGTGCCGGCGTACGGCATGGAGACGGCACGCAGCCCCCGCCCAGCCGCGGAGGAACGCACTGACATTATGAAAGATTCAGACGCGGCGGCCATGATGGAGCCGGCCTGCTGGCTCTTGGCGACGATTCAACGAATCACCTCGCTCCCCCGAGCGAGGCACACAGCGTGCCGGGAAAGGGTAGGGTTCAGGGAAGGAGTGAGGAGCTGAGATAAGAGGAGATCAGAAAAGGAGACTGGGTTATAAGATAAGGAGAGGGTTACGATAAGGAGAGGGTCAAGATAAGGAGAGGGATATGCTAAGGAGCAGGGGTTGAGATAAGGACACAGGGTTAAGATAAGGAGAGGGATATGCTAAGGACACAGGGTTAAGATAAGGGGACAGGGTTAAGATAAGGAGAGGGTTATGGTAAGGAAACAGTGGTTGAGATAACGAGAAAGGGTTATGATAAGGAGACAGGGTTAAGATAAGGGGACAGGGTCAAGATAAGGAGAGGGATATGCTAAGGACACAGGGTTAAGATGAGGAGACAAGGTTAAGATAAGGGGAGAGGGTAATGATAAGGAGACAGCGGTTGAGATGAAGAGAAAGGGTTATGATAAGGAGACAGGGTTAAGATAAGGACACGGTTGAGATAAGGGGAAAGGGGTAAAGATAACGAGAAAGGGGTTAAGATGAGGAGACAAGGTTAAGATAAGGGGAGAGGGTAATGATAAGGAGACAGCGGTTGAGATAAAGAGAAAGGGTTATGATAAGGGAGACAGGGTTAAGATAAGGACACGGTCGAGATAAGGAGAAGGGGGTTAAGATAAGGGGACAGGGTTAAGACAAGGTGACAAGGTTACGATAAGGACACATGGCAGGCTATGCATTAACAGGTGGGCGATCGGTTCCTGCTCCAGGAGAGTGTGTTGGTAACCCGTAGAATCGTTTTCAGCACCAGTGTTTAATATCTAGGTCATATGCAGGAGCTTTCATCCACAGCGACCGGCAGCGACTGCTTCAGCGCCCAGGCTCGGGGACGCCGCGCGGCCGCTGGCCTGGGAGTTGGAGAGGCTAGCGGACCCTTTGAGCGGGACGACGGGGGGGAGCAGGGGGTCACACGGGGTCAGGCCCGGGCTGGGGGCTATCAACACATCACAGAGGCCCCATGATAACACGCACACACACATTCAAACACACACACACGTACACTCCCAGATAGACACACACACACACACACACACGTACAGTCACAGATAGACACATGCACACTCACACGTGCACTCACACACAGACACGTTCAATCACACACACACACACGCAAACACACACACACACACACGTACACTCACACACGCACAAACACGCACTCCACCCCTTGATGTTCCCTGGAGTATCTTGATTGGAGGGAGGCCTAGGTTGGACTGCGTACCTCAGGGATCGAACCCAGATCCCTTCAGGTCCAACGCCCCCGTCACTACACTGTCCCGGCCCCCGGTCTGAGAAGGTGACGTCTCAGGATGGGACGGGAGGGAATCCTGATCGCTCCAAACACGAACACACACACACACACACACACACACACACACACACACACGCTGCTTGCACATGGATGAACAGGAGGAACTCATGGACCCGAGCCAGGACGCGACCCCACGTCTGCGCTGCGAAGCACTTCAATATTTAATA